>NC_056726.1:500189426-500417474 GCF_019279795.1 Protopterus annectens | reverse complement strand
CCCATTTTTATGTAAGAGTTGCATAACATAGTTATTTATGTACGTACATTCCTAAATGTTACAAGACACACAATAAGCAACTTAACTGCTATAAGACTACACTTTTCTTTATGCAAAAGAGTACAGTTCTAACCTTTGTACTGACCATGGGTATGTGTCCACCTGTAACATCTGATGTGTGTCCCGAAGATTTCTCACTTTGGCCATTTGAAAAGGTGGCAAGCCGAACCTGGGGTTATCCCGGGTGTGTACATGTTGTCCCACTGCTGTGCACACGTTGTCCACAGTCGTTGGTATGCTGCGTGTTTTAGCATTACATATCCAACCTTCGCCTCTCTCTGCCTGATGGACAGGTATCTTTACCTACACACACCGTTCACATACTGTACAGATTCGTCATATCGTATGCGTTACACACCAGTACATGTCGTGGGTTCGACATACCTTTCCGGCCTTTGGTTCTGCGTTCGTCAATATTTCCTTGTTTCTCCTTCTGTATTTCTGTTTGTTCGGTATGAACATACGGTTTGAATATCCAGGGAGTCTTCCTTATATTCGTCATCACCTGAGGCATGTGGGTTAATCAGGCCAATAGCTGTTCCTCGGTGTGTACTTATGCGCATATCACCGGTGATCCCCCTCCTTTCGTTACGCGTTGGCACTAGGCCATGGTTCTTTCCTCGTGTGGCCGTTGGTTATTTGCAATACCTTCGTGAGGGTGGTATGTATTGTATCATGTTTGTGTGACTGCATCCGCTATGTGTGGTGTCGGGTACATTTCGCTGTGGTGTTAGCCGTGGATTGTGTGTGTTGGGTATGGTATTGTGTTCGACATGTGGGTCTCCGTGTCCTGGCAGCGTCTGTCGATGGCGTTGTGCATTCAGATGTGTAACATAGCTGTTATTTTCCTGTACACAGCGGATGCAAGGATGCATCAGCCGCTGCTAGTGTTTCCCACGAGCTTGTTGTGGGTATGCCGCTGTCATTGACTGCCTGTATGTGTTTGCTACGGTTTTAGCTGTTATCCCTTTGATATGTGCAATGGGGTATATCTGCGGATGTGGGTGACGGGTACGGGGTGTGAGTCTTGCATTTATACATACCAGATATGCTTGTGTGTGTGCTCCATCCCTGCTTGGGGAGCTGCAGGTTACCTGTCTGTTGTTCCCGGAATGTTTGTTTTGTTGATGTCGTGTGCTGTCGGTATCGCCTGCATGTGTGCTTCCTGCACTATTCCTCCTTCACATCGGTTATATATCTGCGGATGTTCGTCCGTGCCTACTATCCATTGGCATTTTGTCGCTGATAGTTACGGTGAATGTGGTGCTATACTTGGGGCGGCCTGTATGCTACCGGTAGCCTCCTATTCGTGTGCCGCTTGCTTACTTCACGGTCGTGGAACACACCGCGGTATTTACGGGACCGTAAGTGTTCACGATCGGTGCCAGGATAGCACATTCGTATTTTCACCGTACATGCCTGATGCTGTGTAACGTTGCCGACGGACCGTGTGGAGTCTACCTTATGGCCGCCATACATACGGTCATGGTTTGTACATGCGTCCTTTGCATCTCCTGTTGGCTATGGCCCTGTGGTACACTTTGGGACATTTCCGCTTTGCATCGTTTTACGTCGCCACATGCATAGCCACTGAGGAGATGTCACTACTACTTTGTGGGTACTGCTGTACATACACCTATGGTTCCTGTACTGTATGCCTACGCCTGTTATTACACTCCGCCTGTGACATGTCATCTACATACACATTTTACACTGGCACACACATTACACACACACAGCGGAACACACGACAACCTCACCTCACACATACACATATTGCCGCCATGGCTGTCAACCTTCTATTTCCAGAGTGAGGAACACACACAGTAGTAATGTGAAACAAATGGGCATAATGTGGAACACATAGTAATGGCATAGTGACAACTTCAGCTAAGTAGGTCATAGGTTGATTATAATATGCTGATTTACTTACAGTGAAGAACCTTTAATGAATTACTATGAGTACATTCTATTTACCAGGATGTCATTTATATACATTCCTAACAATGGATGTTTGACATACATTTTCAATGTGGAACTTGGAGGAACTGCGAGGAACATGAACTGTTTTACACCCCAAATGAGGTACGTTCCTCATAATGTCGTACACTTCACTGGTATGCTTTCCGCTTTCGCACCGACGGTTGAACACAATACCTACGTTGGCCGCATCCTATGGATATGACACGCAGATATATAGGGTTGCCACCTTTTCAAATGCCCAAAGTGGGACATTTTTTGTAGAAACGTCAGATTTTGCATGACAACACATACCCACGGCCAGTACAAAGGACAGCAATTCACTTTTTTGCCAGAATACAAACTTGTAGCATTACAGTTGCTTATTCTGTTTATTATAATATTTAGATGTTTCTTCTACAAAATAACTGTTTTATGCAACTAATAAAGAAAATATAGGAAATAGTTTTGTCCTACAATCTCAAGAGATTTGCCATTTTGTCAATGTTTTTGCAGGACACAACTGCACAAAGGGGACTGTCCCTCACAACGTGGGACAGGTGGTAACCCTACACATATCCCGCTACTGTACCGTGGACTGGTGACCATCCCGACACGCGGATATGTATTGATGCAGGTTAACATTTCCATGGCTAGCGTTACCTGCTCTGCCCACCCTCCAGGATGATCGGGTTGTCGGTCACTATGTCTACTATGTGGTGGTTTCGCGTCTTACTTATCTGTGAACTTGCATCCCTGGGTTCCATATTACCCTGTTGTACTTTATATCTGTGTATGCGCATATATATTTCTACATGTGTACTGATATGTATTTCCGTATCTGTGTATGCACATGAGTACATATGTGGTCGACTTGCGGCGATAGTGGCAGCATACGGCTACGCCGTGTGCTGTAGAACCAGCGTGCGTTGAGGTGTTGGCGTTCCATGCTCTGCTGGCTATTGGGTGTGCAGTGTTTGGGCGGTGCCTTTGTTGGAGTCACACATACGTCCGCACATACGGTACACATTACGGGCGGACATGTTTGTGTGGCGTCCATTTTACTGTGTGTGCAGGTCAGGAGGTGTCAGTCCATGGGGCCTACACTGTCAAAGTATGTGCTATGCGTTCCCTCTTTGCCAGGGCGTAGGCATATTGGGTACGCCTCTGTCTACCTACTGGGGCTGGCTCAGTGTGTCCATGGCGCTGAACGCACTGTGCCTGTGCTTGCCCTGGCAGTTGTGGCGGGCTTGGTGGCCCTCCGGCATTATGTCCCTGCAGCAGCTGTTTCCGCAGAATCATATTGTGTAGCATACAACATACTATGAATATGTGGGCACTTGTGCCTGGAGAGTACTGCAAGGCTCCACCGGATGTATCCAAGCACCGAACCGTGATTTCAATATCCCGAACACACGCTCTATGATTATTCTTGTTTGTGCGTGTGCCTCATTATGGCGTTCTTGCATGTGTGTGTGTGCATTTCTGATGGGTGTCATCAACCACGGCTCCAGTGCGTAGCCAGCATCCCCCACAAGGTGACCTTGTGTGATGTCCCCTGTGGCGAATACCTGATACTCCTGTGAGGCTTGCCAGATATGGGAGTCATGGTAGCTTCCAGGGCTGCCAGCACACACATCCATAATAATGCCCTGTGCATTGCACACGACCTGGCAATTGATGGAGGGGTATCCCTTGCGGTTTATGTAGCGTCTACCCTGCTCCCCAGGTGGTGACTTAATTTCTATGTGCGTACAGTCTATCGCACCCAGGAACTCCGGGTATTGTGCCACACGGTGGAAGCGGCGCATATTGCTAGCCAACTCCTCCTGAGATGTGGGGAAATTTATGTGCTCATGGGCATGTGGTAACATGGCATCCAGGAACTGGTGTAGTACCCTGGATGCTGATGCCTGTGAGATGCCTATTATGTCCCCGGTGGGCCTTTGAAAGGTACCTGTAGCCAGTATTCGCAAGCTCACACATACCTTTGTGTCCACTGGGATGGGCTCCCTCTGTTGTCTCTTGTTCTCAGGCGCGGCCGCACAGCTCCACTATTTGCTGTAACGTGTCCCTGTCCACCCTGTAGCGCTCTACTATCTCCAGGTCTCGCAGCCCCTGGTAGGTCACCCTTGGTCTGAACACTCTCCTTCTCCTGTGAGGCCGACGGTAGTTGTCGGCACCACCCTCCGCAACTCCGTCTGTCTCTGCCACATACCTATGCATCACGGCCACGGCGGCACCCAGCATATACATATTAAAAGTTCCCGCCTGTTTACACCCTACGGTGCGGCGCTTGGGAAATCGCTGTGTGTTGTGTGCATTCACATTTAATACTGTTGTGCTGTATACCCGGTGATGTCATTGGGTGTGTCTGTGCAGCCGTATCCATGGATTATTTCGGTGGTTTTACGGTTGCAACTGCAACGGTACTGCCTGTAGTGTTACATTACAGTTGCCTGCATTGCCTTGGCCTTGCATCTTACATTACTGCATCCTGCAGGCACATGGCATATGATGCATTTTATCTGCAGCCGCAGTTATGCTACCTCTGTACTTGGCTGTGCTATTTCGGTTCTTTGCTCTTTGCATTTCTACTACATCCCCTACTATCTTTGCACTCATATGCCTCCCCTTTCCCGTTATGCAGGAGTCTGCATGCAGAGTTATCAGCTGCCGGCGCTTGCCCTTCCTGCATTGATTGGTGTTGATTGCTCATTACGGCTCCATTTACACTGCTTCCGCATTTCCTCGTATTCTCCGCATTACCTTCCTATATCCGTGGTTGTTGACGGTGAGGCCGTCACATGACTGGTTTAGGGAACGTAGTCATCCTCGTGCACATGCATCTGTACGCGCATTCTGTACTCTCAGCGCATCTATTTCCTAACACGCCAGTCCTGATGCTGTGATGTGCATTGTACAGCCCAGATTTGCTGACCTCCAATATCCTTCCTCCTACAGTGGCACACCACTCTGTGGTTGACATGTATCTCATGTAGGCCACTCCTCGGTGTAGTACCGCCACGCCGCTTGCTCCATCCTTACGCGCCGCTTTTTGCGATTCACTATTATCTGCCTCATTTGCATGGAATTGACTACTAATACATGGTTACGGGCGAACACCGCCACCACTCCTTGACAACCATTGCGCTGGGGTTGAAGCTTTACATACATACTATGGTGTGTGGTGGCTGTGCAGCTGATGTGTTATACTGCTCTTTTAGGACATTGTCATATTATTTCATTGCTTTGCAACTTCTGTGCACATATCCCGGGTCTGCTGTTCTTTCTACGTACGTGCCATTTATGTCATTTTTACATTTTGTGCATATTTTCTTTGGACATTCTCGGTGCCTTTCCACATTGGCATATTGCACCTATATGATACCTGACTTTGACAGCCTTCCGTTACTCCTCCGGTATGTTTGGGTAAATGTAAACCGCTTTTTGGTTTACATTGCCGCGTTCTTACGCTTATGCCTCGCCACTTCGTGGATCGCTATTTGCCCTCATTTGCATGGTGCAATACCGCACACAGTGTGTTTTGCATACCTACGCCGGGGGCGGAGACGGTCCGGCGCACGCCGGTAGTGCACGTGGAATTCATTCATACCTGAATCGCTCAGCAGCCATATTTGGCGTTATAACGCCGACGCTATGCTGGCGCCTGGCGCAAGGTTCATGAATCCCAGGGCCTATCTATTTTTGAATAAGTTTTGTATCTGTTAGAAAAAAGGTGTATGGTAATGATTTTGAATCTATCTGATTATTAATATCATTCAAATGATAAGAATTAGCAAAATCATTTAAATGTTTTGCATTAGATGTAATTCTTCTTTTTCTTATAGTGGTAGTATCACTTTCATGTAGTATACAATTAAAGTCACCAGCTAAAATAATATCTCCTATAGAGAATGATATGATCTTATCAAGATGATGTTTCACTGTATTGATACCAATTCCAGGTATCCAATATACATTAATTAAAGTGTAAGTCTTCCCATTAATTTGTATTGTAACCATACAAAACATTCCTTTGTCATCCTGATAAGACTTAATGGTTTTAGGAATGGACATACTTTTATTCCATAAAATAGCCACTCCTCTTTTTTTCTGAGTATGCTCTGAACTAACCAATACTGTATATTTGTTTGTGGCTAGTTTATCAATATCTTTTTTCAAGAGATGGGTTTCTTGCAGGAAGACTAAGTTGGCCTTATGTAAATTAATGTATCTTATTAGGCTTGCCCTTTTACACGGATTATTCAATCCATTAATGTTTAAAGAAATTCCTTTTAAAGATGTCATTTGGCATTTTTAAAACTTAAGAATCTTATGATCAAAATAACAAATAACAACATAAGTAATGTTACATCTCCTCCTTTAGGTGTACCTTTAAATATAGCTGTATTTATTGAATCTCTTATGGGATTTTGTATAAGATTCAATTTTGCTTGTATTGACAATGAGTGTGCAAAATATACTGTGGATGTCAAAACTATATACATATAACAATGAACAAGTGAAAATAATGTAAGGATTAAACCTTGCATCCAGCCTGGAGTTAAAAACTCCAACTTAGAGTAGTATTTACCACTCAAGTTAACCCCCTACCCTAAGCAGCAGTACCTCAGCTACCACCTTATCAATTTAATACTGGTTATATTTAACTTAAATTAACAGCTTTCAATTCAATTATCTAGCAAGACAAGGCTACACATTTGATAAAACAGCATCATATAAACTAAAATAAACTTTTTCTTTTAAAAACTATTCATACTACTATATACATCTATGTAATATAATACACTTGTATTCAAATAGCATTCAAATAATCTTGATATTAGGAACCAAGAGGAGAGAGAGAAATAAAATACGTGAAAGAGGGAGAGAGAGTGAAAGAGAGAGAGAGAAAAAAAAAAAGGAAGGCATATTTACATATTAATTTATTCAAAGTATGTAAAAATAAGTTCTAACATTCATTTAAATCAAAAACTTTGGCTAATATGGTTCAGACATTACATATATTAAGATGCATCCATTTTCTGTCATGTAAATGCAGTCAACAGCTTCCAAAAAAACCTTGAATTGCTTGTATATGAGCATTTTACTCATACTCATTATTGTCAATAGAATAAAATATTATATTTATAGAAATTGTTATAAATCATACTGCATAGTTATGCAAATTCTCAGAAACACTTGCAATATTGTAAAAAAAGCCATCTGTATTTTGTATGTCTATACTACTGCTTTAAAATATATCACATGACAATTTCTTCCAGAATAGAGTTATAAAGTTATTTATGCTTGTCAATCAGATGAATTAAATGAGTTCTAGTAATGTATATGTTTGGAACATAAGTTTCTAACACAGATTAGTATGCTGCAGTCAAGTAGATTTTCAAAAACACTTGAATAAATGTTTCATTTTCTATGCCTTCTAAAATAAGACATTTACTTACTACAAGAAACTGCATCATTTAAAATCATTATAACTGACATATTTTATGAATTATAACATAGATATTTAAGTAATTATATAAAATAACTCACATTTAGATGTTAAAGAGTTCATTTTCCTTCATATAGTCACATTTGCATCAGTTCTCCTTCCTGGTAGAGTGTTCTTCCTGAATCTGCAATGTGTCAGTGTGATATCTAGGTCAAAGGTTAACTTGACTGCTTTCAGCTTATCTGTGAGAATTCTGAGAGTTGAAGCTTTTGAAACAACTCGAGGACACTGTTCATGAGGTAGCCCACATCCCAGATTGTCTCCCTTAACATTTTGGCGGGAAACTTGTTAAAAACTAGTGACAAACATTCATTTAGCAGTGTAAATGCATCTAAACATGACAAAACCTTCGCGATGTATTTTACAGGTTATTACAGCCTCTATGTAAGTGAAATTAATCCCAAAGTTATTAATAAGTAATAAAACTCAATATTTTTGTCCCAACTCAATTTTTATGCAAATCTTATTATTTACTGTGTCTATATGATCAAAAGCATTTCTATATATTAATATGAAAAAAATAAAGAGAAAGAATAAAGAAAAGAAAAAGGGAGTAGAAAATAAAAGAGTGTAAAGCAGAAATAAAAAAAATGTAAGAGAAAGCTATAAGAAGTATATACAATGGAATATTACTTACTGTTTATATTAATAGAGTTAAAAATAAAACATATTATTTACTATTATTTAGTTCTAATTATTATTAGTTAAAGCATGACAGATTATTTACAAATAAGCATAAGCAGTATAATCAAGAAAGTATAATTAGGAATAGCATTTGAAGAACATATACACTTTTTACACGGAATAAATATGTTATTATTCCATTTATCATATTTTCATTACTCTTCTCTCCCTGCCCTCCCCCACCCTTTACCCACTACATAATCTAAATAGAATGTCATTGTTTAAACAAAGAAAAGAAGAAAAGGAGAAAAAAAAAGAAAAAATGTATCAAATTACTGACCTTACTTCTCTTTTTCAGAAAGAGAAACAAATTGAATAATAGCTTGTTATTAGTTCCTCAGATATTTTGACTGGTTATGAAACAAAACATTTCTTTGCACACAGAGAATAACTTTGATTAAATCTTTTTCAGAATATCTGTGGCTTTCTGGAAATGCAGGAACTATATTTAAAAAGATTAATAATGAAGTAAAATGATGAGAGAAAAAAAAAAAACATAGAACAAATCATTTGTTTTTTAGTCTCTTCTTCTTCTCTGAAGTCTTCCATGAAGTTTCAGTTGCCAGTCTCTTTAATGAAGGACTAGCCCATTCCATTTCCTCTATTTTATCCAAAATCTTATTTTTTGATAAACAGTAAAGCAGAGTCTAAGTCATCAAAAATTTTAGGACCATCAGGAAGGAAGATTTTTAGCTTGGCAGGAAACAGAAGGTATGTTTTAAACTGTGCTTTTTAAGCTCCCTTATTAGTGGCAGAAAAACTTTTCTTTTAGCTATTACCAAGGAAGAATAGTCATTGTCAAAATGCACAGTTGTCTCATTAATCTTAACAGGAGCTTTAGCCCAAGCAGATTTAAGAACCATCTCTTTATCAAAAGATGATAGAAATCTAACTATAACTGATCTAGGATAGTTTTGTTAGAGTTAGTGTTAGCTATAGATCTATGTGCTCTTTCGATACCAAAAGAGAATGCTTCTGGTAAGTCTAAAGTTTTAGGGAGCCATGTTGTTAAAAAGAAGTAATATTGTTACCTTCAATATTTTCTGGCAGTCCAAAAATCCTAATGTTATTGCCTAGATCTATTTTCCAGGTCATCCAGCTTTGTTTGTAAATGTGTATTTTGTTTCAGCAGAAACTCAATGTTGATTTCCTCTTCTTGGATTCTATTTTCCATGTCATTCACAGCTTCTTCTATGCCTGTCATCTGGATCTTCTGTTGTTGCAGGTCTATATGTAACAAGTCTATTTGTTTTGTAGTTTTTTCTATGAAGGTATCAATTTTAGTATCCATTTTATCCATCTTAGCAGTAAGTTGCTGGATTATAGTTATCAGAGACTGAAGTTCTTTCTTGATGCTGGAGTCTTGAGAATTTGTCTTACTGGAACTTATTTCAGACTGATAAACTGACAGGAAAATTTCCAAAGTGATTTCTGACAGGAATATTGTTAAAATTTCCTTTCTTTTTTAGATATAGTTCAAGAACTATATAAAACAAACATATTTAGAAAGAAAATTACTTCAAAAATTAATTTTTAAGTAATTAATTCCTATCAGTGTAATGAAATTGGTGGAGCTGAAGAAATCTGCTGCTATCCTGTGTTCATCCTTGGCCACCGTTCATAAGCAGTTCTGATACATTTGTTCTGCGAGTTGGAACAAAAGTAGGGCCCTTGACAAAAATATCCAAACAACTAGAATCCAAGTGTTTATTTGAATAATTATAAACTTTAAAATCACCTGTAAAGTTCATCAAAATTTTAATAGAAGAGCTTCGCTCATTGAAAACACAGAAAACATCATATACTTCACGAGAAAAGATTTATCTCCTGTGTTTGTATTGGTTCTGTTGTCGAGAACCCGATTGGTTCTTCCTCAAAGGCTGGTATCTGTGATGATCCTGTGATTGGTTCTGGTACAAAGGTGTATAATTGTGTATATTCTCCCATTGGTCCTTTTGTTTCCTGTGTTTTCAATGAACGGGGCTCTTCTTTTAAAATTTTGATGAACTCGACAAGTGATTTTAAAGTTTAAAGTTTATAATTATTCAGAGATACCCTTGGATTGCAGTTGTTTGGATATTTTTGTCAAGGGCCCTATTAAGAAAGGTAAATTTAAGAATAATGATTCCAGACGGGGGGGGGGGGGTTGGTACTCATGCATAAGGTATGCATATAAAAATAAAATGAATAAACTATTAGCAAGTTGTATTTATCAAGTAGCAAGCAAACACGAATTGCATGCAGCTTATTACTGTATTGGAGTACAACTGAGAGATGGTTATAGATGGCCGATTATCTGTTGAAGATTATAATTTTCTGAACATGTCATCACCTGTTGTTCCTATGATTCTTGGGGTACCTAAGTTGCACAAAAATGTTGAAAATTCACCTTTCTGTCCCATTGTGGATGGTAGGGGATTGATAACTAGTTCATGTGCATATTTTCTGAACAAATTATTGAAAAATGTATTACTCAAGGACTCTTGGCATTTTCTTGAAAAAATTAATAATTTGGAATATCATGCTTATGATATATTTGTTACTGTGGATGTAAAAGACCTATAGACAGTTATCCCTCATTGTGAGGGGATTAACTGATCTTGTGAATTTTAACCCAATACCAAATTATCAGGATATGTGACAGAACTCAAGTCCCATTGCAGGTAGTGCTTATGAGCTAGCTGCTCCCTCTTACGCACATGCCTTTATTACGAACTTCAGTGTAGAAAGTAAACGACTGAGATGGAAGATAGTGATATAGCACAAAAAAGTAAAAAAAAAAACGAGGATATTATATCCAAGGAATACAACTGGAAAAACCTTTGTGAGTTTCAGCTAAAACAGGACAGCCCTTACCCCTTTATGAATAAATGTAATAGGTGTAGCTACTATAAATGTATACATGTGGGTACATTTTGCAAGATTAAAGGGTATACTGTTTGTGAGGGGTAAATATAATTGTGAAAGTACAGGATTAATTTATATAGCACTCTGTTAGGAATGCCCATGTTTTTATAAACGGAAGATGGAGAGAAAGTTATGAGCACTTGTACGATATAAACAAGGAGAAGAGTACTAATGCTTTATTTAAGTATGCTAGGGAGAATATTGGGCATACTTTTAAATTTATGATAATTGAGAAGCCAAATAAATCAGAATACGGGAGAATATGGCCACTGTTGTTAGAAAAGACAGAGTTATATTCGCAAATTTATTGGAACTCTTATATGTGGCCAGGATTAAACATATTTCAATTATGCCCATTTTAAAATTTTAAATTAAAAGCCCTATAGAGATAAATTAATATTTTTTAAATATTTTTATATATGTACAAATACCCATTTTAAAATTAAAAGCCTTATAAAGATACATAATTTTTCTGTGTTGGTTTTTAATTGTTATTCAGGTTGGGTATAATTGCCTTTTACTTTATTTTTAACTATAATATTTTTTATTGTTGATTATAATAGGTATTAAAAAACATGTTTACTATAGTGAGTTTTACAAATTATTTTAGTATGTAGTATATGTTTATTTTAGGGGCATTATTCCTTTAAGATTTAAATATCTGTTTTAATTATTTGAACCATGTGATGAGACATTTTCTACTATTTAAATGATTGTAGGTTCATGTTCATTATCTGATGAAGTTTTATGGATGAAGAACAAAAGTGTTTATCTTATACTAAAGTTGTTATTTTTGGAGCCAAATCAGCCTGTGGTTTCTTTTATATTTATTTTATAATTAGAGTATTGTTTATCCGATGCAAATGACAAGTAATGTGCAGCATGGTGTTAGAGATATCTATCCATCTTCTCTCTAATGCCATGATCATCACTGTGTTTAGACTGAGTATGGGTTGACTGATATTCAGAAACAATCACTTAGTTAATGTGAGTTAAACTCACCTCATATTCAGCCTAATTCTAAGACCATATGGTTAAGACTTCAGGTTTCTATGTGGCATCATCTTAAAGTGTTGGGAGTGATTTCCTCAGTTATGTTTGCCTACTGTGTGACTTTGGGTAAGCAACTCAGACAGTGTTTCAAGTTATACCCTGAAAAAAGGTACTTGTGCAAAGTGAGCTTCCCCTATTAACAAAAAAAAAAAAACAAAAAACAAAAAAAAAACAATGCTGTTATATAAGGCAAAGAGTAAAAAGGTCACACAGACAAACCTTTCAGTTAAAAACTGCAGAAATGACCCAGTCAAGATGGAGTCTATGCAACCATGAGATATATGCAAATGACCTCTTAAGGACATATTAGTGTTTCAGCTATATGGCTTCTGAATGCCCATGACTTTTTACTTTTTAGGTCTTTATGGTACAGTCAGACCAATAAAGCCAACCCCCCTCAACTACACATGCGTGTGCACAGACACACACACAGACACACACACACACACACACACACACACACACACACACACACACACACACACACACACGTGTGTATAATTTAATTAATCCATCACTCATCAACCCATAGCTTGAGTCTGAGGCATCTGCTTGCTCTCTTTCATTGAAAGGGGAGAATCAAGTCCTACATTCCTTTTCCTCATGTTTCCTGTATGAATTATTTAAGTTTTTATTTTCGGTTCTTAACTTTGACATGTTAGTGTGTCAGCCTTAATGGTGTCTCAGAAATGAAAGCTCTTATTCAAATGTAAAAGTAATCTGTGAAAAATTGCAGAAATGTTCATTATGTCACTGCAGACCCATATAACATTGACAACACTACATAAAATGTACTGCAGTAAAAAGAAATCAATTAATGTTGAAAAGGTTTATTGGAAGAACTTCTGTTAGGGTGAAACATGTATTTTCTCTACAGAGATATTCATCTGTCTTGTTGCTTCTTGCATGCAGTTGTTTGTAAATGCTGAGAATGTCAACATTCAGAAAAAAAAAAAATAAACTAACCTATCATTCTGGAACACTCACTTTTTTTTCTCTGGGCCTCATTTTATTACACTGGGTGGGGCTGCAATAGAAGCTATTTGACAGACAAAAGCAAACAGTAGTCTGGGTTATAGCAGTTTATCAAAAGGGGCAAACTGTGCCTGTAGGGCTGAGTACAGAAGGAACACCAGCCACATCACTCTTATCTTGGAGCCAGATGGCTCTTGTTTTGATTCCATATGAGGCTTCTTTCAAAGTGATTGCTGTATTTTTCCAGCATGCCAATAGTTTTCTGCTTTGCTGTAACTGGGCCTACCAGTTATAATTTGCTGGTCTGAAGTCATCTGCTGTTTCTGTAAGAAAATAAGCACCTGCTTCATTGTGTACATGTATTTTATTTATTTAAATTAAATAATTAAGTGTGCCCACTGATAAACACAATGAGATTTTTTTAAGGGCAAACAAAGTTCACTGAACAGATAGTGAGTGTAACAAAATCAGTATATTCAACATACATCAAAGCATATAAACAGATTAACAATATTACTGGCATAATATGTTGATGTCAGAAAGAAAAGCAACATATTCAGCTTACACTAAACATCAGAATTAAAACAGTGGGCGTTCTCAAAGGTAGCATGAGATCATTTATTTATATGATAACTAAGTATGTGTGCTAATACAACAGTGAGACAAGCAGGAGACAGCATGTACAACAAAGGCAAATGTATAAGGACTGAGAAGAAAGAAATATTACAGAGATATACATAAAATAGAAATATAACAAGGCAAAAAAGTGACATTAAAAAGTAAGTAAAGACACAACAATGTTTATTGCATGTGGGTAGATCTCAAAGACAACACTGTCTGAAAACTAAACAGTTTCTCAGGATAATGTGGATGGTCAGGAAAGGGACATAAATTGTTGGGAGTGCTTTTAGTATGAGAGTAGTTTAGTAGAAAGATGACTGTTGGGATATATGAAAAAAAAATCAGAAAAAATAATAATGGGCATGGAAGGTAACTGGTAACACAGTATGTATCAAGTGAGTGCAGTATGGGATAGTGGTGAAAGATGAAGTTGAAGGTAATAGTATAATATACATGCGTAAGATAATGGGGTATATGGCCAAACAAAGAATTCCAGACCATCACAACACATTCCATCTGAAATAAATACATCCAATACAACATTAATTAAAACTGAATTACACAGACAAATCCTTTATTCAACCACAACACATCAATACTTTAAAAACACTCACCATTTTAAAAATCATGGGTAAGGCACAAATTAAAATACATTCCAGTTCAACTCTTACCATATAATGGTTGAGATATATCGAGTGTATTCATGAGTGATGTGAAGATGTAAGAAGTTCATAAGACTTCTCTTCTAGCTAATCAAATACCCACTTTTTCATTTCTAAAGAAAAATCCAGTTGTGTGGTTACTTTCAGAGTTGTAGTACTCTGAATTTCACAAGGGTGAAATATCAGTCTTACCCACATTTTGAAGGCAAGATCCATATTGACTGTAGGCAAGCAGAAGTCTTCCATATGGTTTGCAGTAGCAGCAACAGCAACAGTCATTACACCCAGATAGTAAATATAGCAAAACTGACTAAATCTTTAGTCAAACAACAACTTGTTTGATGGATTAGTCTTTCAAAGCAACTTTTTGATAATGCTAATTATTAACCATAGAAGGATGATGTCATGACTATGACCCAGACGACTCAAGTTAGGATAAAAGTGTGTTAGTGTCTTACACCAGCTTAATCATCCTAGGAAGGGGTAAATGGAGGTCCTGGTAAGCCAAAACTGTTTGAATGCAAACGGTGGCTTGCACAACAACTGTGGCCACATGATTAGGAGACATTGGCTTGTAGTTCTATGTTGGTATGTTGCTGAATATGGCCTTTGTAGATATGTGTGGAAGAGCACACACATTCCAAGAGAAGGCACAGAATGTCCACACAGTGATGTGGCAGATCATAGCAATTGTGATAATGTGAGGTTTTGCCAGCTATACCAGGAGAAGTATGGCAGTGGATGTGTAACATATGCCAGCACAGCTAGCTGGAATTTTGTAAAGAATTATATGTCATTTGTATATCAAACTGATTTGTACAGATGCTTGTGTTAAAAATGTATTTGTAAAGTTGCTTGTGTTAAAAATGTATCAACAGTGTGCCCTGCTGGGAAGAAAAACTGTTTAAATGTATATGTTTTAACAGAGGATACTGGAAGAGAAGTGGTTCGTCTTAAACTTTAAAATAGTAAGAAATTAAATTACTGGGCCTGGGCCATAAATATGTTATCTCACAGTTTTGAATGAAGCCAGAGATCCAGTGTCTGTAAGAAATATGGTTTATTAGCTCCTGTAAGAAGAGTGGGCGTGTTTTATGGTTTTATGGCTTTCAGGTGCTATTGCAAATCTTAGCAAGGCTCCATATGTGTGTGTATTATTGGCACATAGGTGCTAAATCATGTTCTAGCAATGGGGGTTGCATGGGAACCAGAAGTCAGATGACCGGATGTATGTGATGTCATTCTGTAATCTAGGACAAAAATAATGTTTTAATACTAGTTGAGACTGACATCTCACGGCTGTCATGAAAAGAGATACTGCCAGCCCAGCTATCTGGAATTTTGTAAAGAATTATATGTAATTTGTGAATATCAACATGATTCATATGCTTGTGTTACAAATGTATTAGAACTGCATGTTATATATCAAACTGCTGGTACAGAAGCATGTGTTGAAAAGGGTTATAAAGTACTGAGCTTTAAAAATGTATCCACAGTGTACCCTACTATAACAGAACAGAAATGTACATACACTATTGTAACTGTTTAGATGTATATATTTTAACAATGGAAACTGGAACTCAAGAAGTTAATTTCAGAAAAAATAACTGAAAATTTAAATTACTTTATGACCACACAATAATGCAAAGCTATATTTCAGTTTCAGTACAATAACAGACACGATGTCTAGAACTAGATGTACTATGCATTGCCTTGCAAGTGTTTTATTGTTTTATGACTTCCAGCAAGTACCAAGATTTGAGGAAAAGCCCTTGTGTATGTATTTTCACAGGTAGATGCTAAATGCTACTAGATGCATCAATGGTTGTTTTTCACCTGGGATAGATGGTTATTTTTCACCTGAAATAGAGTAAGATTACAAGAAGAGATGTAATTCTGCAAGCTATCCCAACAGTAATATTTGGGATATTAATTTAAGAACTCTCTGAGGGAGACTGAGTATTCTGTATTTTGCCTTGACTTGATGAGAAGATCAACTCACAACATCTGTCTTGCTTGCTCTGTTAATAAGTCTAGGGAACAGTATAATTCTCTTAGATTCAGTCAGGGATATGGTGAAGCATAGTTTAGATGTTTTTCTTTATTTATTTGAGACTGTCCTGCAATGTTGTTTTAAATATTTCCTGTTATTTTGGACTCTGATATTAATATGTATATATATATATATATATATATATATATATATATATATATATATATATACATATGTGTGTGTGTGTGTGTGTATGTGTGTGTATATATATATATATATATATAATATATATATATATATATATAGTATGTAAACCTTTCATTGTGACTGGTCTGCCTAGACATATTTAAGCTCTGAGGGTACTTGCATATTTATTTGGTGACACTGTGTAGGCCACTCCTAATAGCCTTGCTCTTGGTCAAACCACTATTTGTATTGATAGTAACAATACACAATAAGATTGGATACCCTTTGTTAAGGGATTTAAATTAGCTGATAAGGACATGGTTGATGGCAGTGACCACTACCTTATAATCTGGGTAGAATGGGGCATAGCTTGTAAACCTGTGCCAGTCTTTCCCAGGTGTATGTGTGTGTATAAATCAAACATCAACATGTGTGTGTGTCAGCTACTTGGGCAGGGGCACTGTTTGGACAGAGAGGGTACTGGACACAGCTGAGATCTCAATCCTATAGCTGCGCCAGTGGGGAGTCTTATTGGGGATCTGGAGAAAGAGGGATAAATCAGCCCCAGACTGACTGTGGTCTCTGTGTGCTCTTAAGGGAAATTGCACTTGATGCAGAGAGCTGCATCTGGAAATATTGTGTGTACACCTGTCATTTTCCCAATGTATGTCCCCCACTGTTGCCAGTGGTGAGGATTGAAGCTCCTTGATTCCTGGACCAGTGGTGGGGTGTCACATATATTTTGGAAACCTGACATAGGAGGATCACTCACCTACTTCATCTTGCCTTGAGCTAGTAAGTGAACAGGGTGTGAAGAAAATGAAAACACTGTCATCTGTGTTAACATGTCTGTCAGGAGATTTGTAGGTATTCTCAGATTAACTTGTATTGTATGCCAGCATGCCTAATTGTGAAAATGTAAAAAAATTCTTAAAATGTTCAGTATTTCCCTGTTTATATAAAATGTTTAAAGAATCTGTCAGTGTTTTGATAAATCTCTAATTGCATATGTTTGTGTGGGAGATTTTTAAAGTACAAACTGTCTGTGGAAAATCAGATGATCAGTAGGTGATGTCATTAGAATGTTCCTGGTTGCTATGTGATTATTTGAACAGATGATTGACAGGAAAAATAACTTTTTCAAACAGCTGATTGTTATTTTTAAAAAACAGTAAGACAGTTGAGACTGTTAACCTGGACTATAAAAGAGACTGCTTTAGTCAGTTGAGGGACAGCTAGTTAAGAGATGCAGTCAGTTACAATGCTGTGCAGTGAATACCCAAGAAAAATGACTCACCAAAAGTGTAAGCCTGCCTTTGCATTGCTGTTATATTTTAGGTTAGATCAGGGGCAGTATTCTCTAGTTAGATTAGGAAAGTTTAGTTATTTAGACAGAGTTTTTCTAAGATGATGGATTCTATCCCACAGTTTAATTTTATATTTCTGGTGACTGAATTCTAGTGCTTTTGAAAATTATTGATTTACATTCATTCATTTTACTTATTATTAAATGTTTTTCATTACTTTACATTATGGCTGGACAAAGAGTGCGCTCTTTATAGATTAGAAAGTATTTATACTTGTTTGATACTTCCTGGGTCTCTTCAAATACCTGACTGCTTCTGGTCATAGCTATCATTTATTTTGATATTTAATTTTTAATAATTGGTCACCCATTGAATGGCATATTGACCTGTTTAACTATGGTGGCAGCATTTACCATTTGTATTGGGGAGGGGACAAAGCTGGAAATCTGTGTCAGGCTAAGTGTTTGAGTGTGTGAGATTTGAATTTATTTTGAGTGTGAGTCAGAGGTCCTAAACTGGAACACATTGCACTGAAGGGCATAATAAGGCATTACATTTGGGGTGGACAGAGGTATATAGTCCAGTCCCAGGAAAGAGAGCATGCTCTTGTTGTGCTCTTAATGGAAATTGTAGAATTTTACTCTTGTGTGCCTTGTGCTCTGGTGTTTTCCATGACACTCCCCACTGGAGTCAGTGATGAAGATTGAGGCTCTTTAATCACTGACCTGGGTTTTAAGTGGTAGACATCACATATTGGTGGCAGTCCAGTGGGATATTAACCAGATGTCTCACAGGCAATAATAACTCTTTAGATTAGTACGGAAATATATTCAGATTAGTTAAGTACTGTTTTTCTTTATCTGTATGAATCTGTTCAATTGTTTTATTTTAGTATTTCCCATGGTTGAAACTCTGGTGTATATTGTAAATACATATTTGGCATTTTCATGTTGTTTTATTATTTATTATTAAATATATTTAAACTTTTCATTGCTACTGGTCTTTTACAGAATATTTTAACCTTTGTGAGTACTCATATCTGTTTGATGACTCTGTGGTGACTCCAGAAAGCCTTATTGCATTGGTCAAACTACATTCATATTAATATTAATTTCACTCAATATAATTGGGTACCCTTGTAAGAGCCTTAGATTAGCTGGCTTGTGAGTGTCTGGTGGTTGTAACTACCATATAGTCTGGGCAGAAGGGGGCCTAGCTAGTAAACATGTTCCAATCTTTCCTAGGTGTATGTGTGTGTGTGTGTGTGTGTGTGTGTGTGTGTGTGTGTGTGTGTGTGTGTGTGTGTGTGCAAATCAAATCTCAAAGAGTGTGTGTGTCAGCTGCACAGGCAGGGACACAAGGTACTGGTCTCACAGAGAGAGTGGTGGAAGACTTGGCTTGGACACTCTGCTGAGGACTTAACTCAACAGCTGTGCCAGTGGGGAGCCTTACTGGGACCTGGAGAGAGGCAGAGAGAGAAACTCAGACTCTGGGTTGAGTTTGTTCCCTGTGTGCTCTTAAGGGAAATTGTGCTTGATGCAGACAGCTGCATCTGGACATACTGGGTGCATTCATTTTTGTTCGAAGTGAATGTCCCTCTACATTGTCAGTGGTGAGGGGATGTCACACCAACCATCAGCAAACAGGGTTAGGAAATCAATCACCCAAAATACTCAGATGACTGCCTGTATGACACTTCCCAAGAAAAGATGGTTGATTATTGGAAGGCAATGGGGGAAGAAATAATATATAAATAATATATATGTGTATATATATATATATATATATATATATATATATATATATATATATATATATATAAATCTCTGACAGAACATGATTCTTTGAATAGGTTCATAGTTACAAGGTTAACAAATCCAGGGGGCCCTTTGTAAGCCTAGCCATACTACTTCCCAAATGTATCCAAACATTTTGATACCCTAGGAGTTATTGTAAGGGATATAGGTAGGCTTGGGCATAGGTGGTCATGCATTTACTGGTGGTTTCTCTCTACTAGAGATATAGGTTCAAGACCAGGGATATATTTCCAATTCTCCATCCAGTGGTCCAAGTTATGCTTGAACTGGGTTAGGGAAGAGCTATGCTTCTCATGAGTGGGAAGCCTGGTCCAGAGAAGAGGTAATCTCTTAGACACATACATGTCCCGTCAACATATCCTATTTATGTTGCAGATGAGGTTTAGGTCCCTATATCGGGTAAATCTGATGCTTTTTGTTTGCAGAGGTGCAACAGGTCCATCAGAGTTGGATCTGATTTGTAGGCCAGCCAATAATTGTCTCTCAGCAGTTTGTAGGAGAACAAGTACAGGATTAGGACTTTGATGTGGTTTGCACAGGACATGTTGTTTATGTCCTACATTCTTCTTGTGAGCAACCTCTGTGGATGAGCAAGTTGTTGCATGTACTTGGTCAGGTTCATACCAAAGGGGGTATAGTACTCAATGATTGGTCTAATGAGGAATGAGCACAGTGGAACAATGACATCCTTGGACCTTAATGCCATACCCTTGCTTATAAATTGCACAACATATAATAATTGCCTTATTACTGTAGACTCAAGATGGTCAAAGGCCAGGTTATTCTCTACACTTAGGGGTCCATTATCAATATGGTACTTTCCAGTGGTTGCCATTTTCCCAAATTATACTTTTATGCATTTCTTGGCATGTCTCTGGCAGCAGTTGTTAGTTTGGGTCAGGCTTTCTTGGAAGGCTTTTGTGTCTTTTGGGGATTCCGTAACTCACCTACTTTACATTCACTGCAACTCTGGTCAGCCAGAAGCCCACAACATTGGCCTTGACTTCAGAGAAGTCAATACCAAAAAGAAGCTTCCCCAGCCCAGAGACTTGGGGGACTACACCAATTACTAGACAGTTTAAGGAAGTAGACTTCTCTATTCTTACTTCTTGTGTCCTATCTGTGAGCCAGCTGTCTATCCAGTGGGTGGCATAGGGAGTTATACCTAAATTTATGACTTTGTGAATAATACATGAGCGAGATATTGTTTTGAATACTTTGCCCAGGAAAAGGTAGGCAGTGTTCATCATTCTCCGCTTGTCTATTGCTTTGTTGACCTTCTCAAATAAGTCCACTAGGGTCAGTAGGTATGCCCTTGACAAAAACCAAACTGGGTTGAATTCAGTGTCTGAAGATTTTCTCCTTCATTGTTTATTATCTACTTGATAATTATTGATCTGTAGTTACTCGGGTCCATAGATGAACTGCCCTTGTGCAGAGGGATGACAGCGGCAGTCCTCCATTCACTTGGCATGAAGCCTGTTTGGAGGCTACAGCTCAATAGTGATTCTAGTGGTTCTGATAGGTCATGTTTTATGCTAATAAGGAGGCATCCTGGGATGATATTGGGGCTCATTGATGGAGTGTTCTTGGCCTTTGGGAGTACATTATGGACCTGTGCCCTAGTGATAGTTGGGGGGAAATAGTGGTTGAGGGAATTTCATGAGGGGGTGTCGGGGTGAGGGGGGTCTAAAATTGGAAATAAATTTGTCAGTCAGTTGATTTTCTATATCTTCCAGTTCAGTATATGTGGCTCCATTTACAATTAGTTTGGCACATTCTTATGAAGAATGCCATGTGGTTGTCTTTGGCTTAGTGTGCTGTTTTTACCTCATATGTGGATTTAGTAGATTGATTATCCCACATAGTTCCTTGATTAGATTGATGAGGGAGTTTTTAGCTTGCTGGGCATTGCACTTCCTAATTTTTAAACAGCACGGCTCCTGAGATAATGCACACTTGATCAAACAATGCAATCATTTATTAAGATCACTGCCGTCTATTACTTTGGCTCAGAATTTCATTAACTTTAGAATGGATTGTATTAAGTACATAGGTTACAAGTGACAATTTTACCTGAATAAAGGGCATGGGGAACTTTGTTGACATAAAAACTAGGAATTCATGTGATATTTGAAAGCCATAAATTTCTTCGTTTGACATGAGTTGTCAACAAATATTTTTTGGGGAAAATTCTCCTGAGCCATTAAGATGTTTTCAAATACAAAACTGGAGACCAACTTTGAATCCTTTTAGTTCCCATCTGCATGTTTCATGACTGAGTTCCTTTCCTTATGTTGAGAAAGGGATATCTTTGGTGAAGTCCAGAGGAACTACCTCACTATCATCCAGAGATTAAAAGAAATATGGGTTTATGTGAAATACAGTGAACAGTAGAAAAACAAAGGAATAGTGGATTTATTGCATACTATTGCAACGACTTTTAGTTCAGCCTTTAGAGACTTCATTTTTGAAGATAGATGTGCTTCCACTGGATATAACAGGAGTGATTAACTTTTGACAGATTTAATGGAGTAGGAAGAAAAACCTTAGTGTGCTGTTTAGACTGTACATATGAAATGCCTAAGAACACAAATCCAGAGTATCAGAAGTCTGTATAAGACAGCTCCAGTCTAAATTTGATGCTGAGGTGTTATCTGATTAAAGGATTGTTTCCACATGAAGATCATAAAGATTATCAGGTGGACAGATCAGCTAACTTAGAAAGAGAGGTTTGTAGAACTAAATATGTATACACTGAGGAACGAATGGTTAGAGGGCACAATAACTGGTATATGGGATCATCTGGGTGATTCAGGTAATATGTGCTAGACTTAAAATAAAAAAAAAAGGCTGGCAATAACTGCCAGAGAGAGTAAGGAAGATTCAGGGTGGACATGGAAAACATTTGTTTTACTTTTTGTGCAATGATGGAGGTACTATGTTTATGTTTGGGTGGACAGCAAAAGGTACAGAATGACTTGTTTCCCTGCAAAAAATGCTTATTTCACTGTTAGAAAGTGTACTGGAGGGGAAGTGATTGCTTGTGATAAGGCAATGTTTTTGTGAACAGGTATGCATCAGCTGTTTAAATGGGATACAACTAAATGCTCTGAGTGGATGATGGTATGGAACTTATCAGATGGGACTAAAAGCTCACTGGAGATATGGAAGGGAATAAAGGGACAGCAAGGAAAAGTAGCTATATGAAAGACAGCAAATATATGTGCAGAACTGATAGACCAATTGCCTCCTTCATTCAGCAGTATTTGTATGTCCATAAGAATTTCAAAATTTATCATGTAGGAGTTTGCAGAGCCAAAACTAAAAAGTAAAGCTCATTAATTCCACCACAAAAGTTAGTTCAGATAGGAAATAATGGTTTCAAAACTACTCTAGAGACATAGAGGGAGAAAGCCCTAACTGCAGTCCATATGTCATGTGACCAGACAGGAATGTGTGAGAGTCCTGGTACAGTGTCATCCTCAGCTAATGCTCGGGGAATCCCTTGCCCTAACCTTTTCCTCAATCTAGAAGCCAGTAAAGGACTTAAACTTACAACACTAAGGTTGATACACATGTCCATTCTAGTCAACCCTCATATGCTGGCTAGAGTGCTAAACATTTCTTGTTATACTACATATGTACTGAACCTAATCCATGAGTCTACCATCATCCATCTGACAGGTGGCACTCAAACATTAAGACTTGTGTCACTCCCTCTCTCCCAGAAGAGATAAGCCCACCTTTGCCATTCATACCTATCCCACACCAGAGAGATACCCTGATGACTGAACCTGTTACTTGAGCCTGGATAAAGTGTGAGGGACTTGTATTTTGAAACAGAGCAAAGGTAAGGAGGCAGAACATTGCATATAGTAACCTTAAGATACAGTGAAATAGTAAGTAGTCGATTAAACAGCAGTTAAGGTATTGGCTTGAGGTTGGGCAGGAGCATAGCCAGAAATTATTTAGCTATTCTTTAAGTTGATTTTTGAAAACATTTAGTTTTCAATTTGCTTTAAGTGTAGCAGTAGAGAGTGACAAAGTTTGGAGATGTAGCAGGAGTAGAGTGAGTTGCCAACAGTATTATTAGATTTGATGGTGAGTAAAAATGACTTATTTTGAGAACGTAGTTCCTTGGCTTGAGAATAATATTTTATAGTGATTTGTAGTGCTGGACAGTTTTCTGGTTTATGTATTAGGTTATGGGCAATAAGTAGGTGTGAGTAAGATACATATTGTAGGAAATCTAGTCAATGTAGTTGTTTTAAGGCTATGCAGTGATGACTTTTTGTAGGTATATTAATGGTAAATCCATCAGTTTTGTTGTAACAGCTGTTTAGTTTCATTTTTGGGGTTATTTATGATGGAGCAGGCATAAAGGAGAGGTGGTAGTAAGTAGGTTGATGCAATGTTTTTTCTAGTACTATCAGTGAGGTATTGTTTACTTCTGTATAATAATCCAAGTTCCCGATGTTTTATTAACAGCTTGGGGAATACAAAGATCAAATTATAGATATTCATCTCTTATGACTCCTGGTAGCTGTGGTTGTTGTATTATTTCTGTTGTTTAGGAAAGATTGCTTTTGGTCTGGGAAATGTTTTGTGCTTGGGGTGAACAGCATTATTTTTTTTTTTTTTGGGATTTAGACGAAGGTGAGATTTTCATACCCATGTTTCCAAGAATGAGAATAAGTCCTGGGTGAGGTCATTAAGGTTTGAGAGGGTTTAGGGCAGAAGAGATGATGGTGGCAATATCTCTGCATGTTGTATTATTGTTGCATGTTTGGAAGCTATATGAAGTTTATTTAGAAAAATATTGAATAAGACAGGGTCAAGCATTGAACCCTGTGGGATTCCAGTAGTAGGAAGGGTGAAAATTCTTTGAGCCATTTTACCACTTACTGCCTGTTTGTGAAATAGCTACAGAACCATGATGGGACCAAGTAGCAGAGGTTGATAGATGAAAGCTCTCTGAGTATTGACATCTCAAATGATTTTGATAGTCCAAGGAAATATATGATAATAATTAGCCAGAATTCCTCATATGGTTTATATGGTTTATGGTGTTGGTAAAACTGAGAAGTGGGGTTGTGGCACTATGTTTGGGACAAAACCTTGTTGCTTGTTGGAGAGGAGGTATTTATTGATGACAATTTTAATAATTGCTAATGGGTATATTTTCCAGGATTTTTAATAGCGGTGTTAAGATAGCTATAGGTCTATAGAGAATACTCTAGATGTGTCCCCTTTTTGTTGTGGTATAATAAAAGATTTGTTCCAGATTGCAGGGACATTGTTTTCTGAAATGGACTGGTTTATAAGGATAGAGACAGGGTAGGTGAGACAGTCTGCTGCTATTTTAAGACATTCAACAAGTGCATTGTCTGCTGCTTAGTGTGTGCAGGTTTATTTTTAGTGTTTCCATTTAGAAATGCTGGAAACAAAACTGATCTGGCTGAGGTTTCAGGTTTATGTATATGTGATGGTGGGTACAGGGGGGTATCCTTGAATATGGAGAAAACAGTTTGTGTATAATGGGGAATGAATTGGGAAGCAACGCTGTCTTTGTTGTTGCTTGTTGTGGATGAGGGTATGCTGGACTAGCTAGGATAAAAGTGTTTATTAATGGAGAACCAGAAGTACTTTGGATTCTGATATGCATGTTGGAGTAGTTGGTAGAAGGATTACTTGTCTGATTTAATATTTTGTTTAACTAATTTCCCAATTGTGTTTGACATTTTGATAGGCACTCTATGTTTTGATTTTTAGCCAATCTGTCATACTTTCTGTTTTAGGACCATGACTTGTTTGGTTTCTTTAGTTAACCATAGAGCTGAGTTTGGTTTAACTCTTTTTGTACAAAGTGCTGTACAGTGATTCAGTATAATAAGAAATGTTGTTTTAAAATTAGATATTGCTTTGTTAAGAGGTAGAGTCTTTAGACATGTCCAGTTACAGTGTCTTAGGCTACTGTGGAAAGCTTCTTCACTGAATTTTGTGAAACTGCATATTTGTTTGCAAATAACTCAGTTTTTTTTAACATAATCACAGTTTTAATGCTGCTAAATATGATCAACCTAATACATTCAAAGAGTGCAGAAACACGCATTATACCAGCAGATAAAGATCAAATGAGCCACCTAGTGTATTCATTTCTATCTGAGGAAATGCTGTACAGCTGATTTGTAACCAACGGCTTATCTGCCCAAATCCTCAATCCCATATAAGGATCAGCTCTTTTATCTCACATAACTTTTTACAGGTGCTTCTTTTATTGATCTGAGTGCCTTTGATATTTTTGACCACTCAATCGTTATTAATCATATGCTTGAAATTAGTATAAGTCCTGATGCTTCAACATAGTTACAAAATTACCTAACTAGTTATTGCTCCAAAGTCAAAACTGGCTAATTTGTATATTCTAACGCTCTCCTTCTTAAAGGTGCTTGCTCCCCCAAAAAAACCCTAGCCTCAATTATTATTTCCATCTTCATTAACAAGCTTCCAAATGAGCTGCCTGGCTCTCTCATTTACTTTATGGTGGCAATATGGTGATATTTCACTGTAATGCCTCCCTCTCCTCTCTACAAGAACAACTTGAATCTGATCTCCACTCACTTATTAATTGGATTAACATTAATCTGATCTCCACTCACTTATTAACTAGATTAACAACAAAAGCTTCTACTTGACACAACCAAAATACAATCTATGCTGTTTTATTCTAAGCAAAATCTCCCTAAGGTCCACAATACTTTCTAAATCATAGATCTCAGTCATTCCCATCAAAATCTTCTCTTTCAAATTTCTCTGTATTTGTCTTGATGCATTCCTGAACTTTGATCTTCACATATGCAAAACAAGGCAGAAAGCAAACTACCTCTTGTTCTGGTCTAGGAAAGTTTCCTATTTTCTTTCCTTTGCAGCAAGATCAACCTTAGGTAAAAGAATCCTATTATTTCAGTAGGAGTATGGTCTTCTCTATAGCTGTAGCACCCAACAGAAATACTGGGGTCATCCAAGCCATTTCTAATAAAGTATACAGATTCATCACTCTGTCAACCTCAGAGAAGCACATCATTGTCAAATGCTTGAAAAAGCCAAACTGCTTCCTGTCAAAGAACAAATCTCTTACTTTAAGTCCCAATTATTAAAACACCTTCAAACAAACATCTTCTGTTCCTTAGCTGTGAAATTCAGTTTAGAGATCTTATCCTATAATCAAAAACATGATGCACCTGTAGGCTGCTACTACAGGCTCCTAATAAAAGGCTTCATTGCATGAGCCATAGTTTCTAATAGATCCCTTCCTCCTGGTTCAAATACATTTTATTGTATTCTACCCTTCTGGACCCAACTAAATGAATGTCTTTTTAAATAAGTCAAATGTACTGCAGTCCTCCGGATGGACAACCTAACAGTAAATACTCCACTCCTCTCTCTCACTTTTACTATTACCACCTGATTGGCAGCAGTGTTACTTAGTTATATCACACTCTGACTCCCTTCAACCCCCTCCCCCTTTTATTTAATCAGTCCTGCAATTATGTTAATCTGTATAAAATCATTAATTCTTATACAGATTGTTTTCTCATCCTCCTATGTTGATTTATATTGTTATACAATGTATCAATTCTTATTCTTCTCATTGTATCAACTTAATGACTGCATTGTAGTACTATGCTTTCATTTCAACTGTTTTCTATATGTCTCTGGGTTGAGAATCTTGTCTGCTGTGCTCAGTGCTCCACCCCAGGTACATTCAAATAAGTAAACAAACAAACAAATAAACAAATAAATAAACATTTATAATTATTCTGATTGAGCTTTGCACCACAGCTTATTTATACATGCATAGCTGAGCAGCATTTTTATGAACCCTGGCCCATATGGTAGCACTGTATAAAATATAAAGATACATTCTGCTTTTATTTGGCTCAATGCTAACTCTATTTTGCTGACTTTTTTCACAGAGAAGGTGCTCCAAGAAAAAGTTAAAAGTATTAATATTTGCATTATGATTTACCAAACCATGCTGTGTTACTAAACTGATTAAGTGTTTGTTCTGTTTTTCTTGAAAGTGTTCTGTGATTCTCATTTTAGCCACTCCATAACTCTGGCAAATATGTATTTTATTTATTTTATTTACATTTGTTGATTGGGAGTGTCCAACTGGACGTAGGTCCATTTTCAGCAGAGTCCCGGGGAGAAAAGCTCCACAGTTAAAATAAACAGACAGTAGTTACATTGTATTACATAGCGATTAACAATTTGATTAACAGAGCAATTAATTACAAACATATTTACAGATGAAGAACATAGTACATCAGTAGACAACTAGAATCTCTATCTGCGAAGTACATAACAGACATTAACAAATGTTACAATAAGAAGTTCCTGCTGTATAAGTACTAGGCTTATGAGCATCTGAGCTTGCTATAATCAAGGTAGTTAGTGGGGTGGAAAGAAAGGTAGTGGTTGGATGGAGTAGGTGATATTAGAGTGGGAGTTGCAAGGGCATAGCCAGCATGTTTTAGGTGCACTTTTAGTAAAGTTTTGAAGTGGGTGCATGATGGTACAGAGGTAATTGTGGGTGGGAGGGAGTTCCATAATTTGGCTATGGCGCACGAGAATAGTGCTTCACCACCAGAGTTATTGGCTTTAGTGATCTGCAAGTGATTTTTGTTGCTGGATCTTAGTGGTCTGGTGGTACAATAGGGTTGGAGTAGATTCTGGAGGGATGGGACATTTAGTGGATGGTTTACTAGTTTGTGGGCGAGTGAGAGTTGATACCATTGAAGGAGGTGAGGGAGTTCAAGCCAGCCCAGTTCAGCAAGTGAGAGACAGTGGTGACTACGGTAGGATGCCCCTGTGGCGAATTTGGCAATTTTGTTGTAGCAGGTCTCTAGCTTTTCTGCATCTTTATCGTTTCTGCAGTAAGACAACAACAAACTCTCATAAATAATATTGTTAGCTGTATAAAAGTTTAGTACATATAAACAACCTCTTTTTAACTCTGATCATATTATTATATTTGATGTAGTGACAAACCATGCATTCCAAACATGAAAAATTGCCCTTCTTGTGGTTTGAACTGGAAGGAAAGAAGGAAACAAATTATGCTTTTAGATTTATACAGTGACATGTCATGAATTCTGACCTTGGATGGCAGCATATTATTCAACTGTCATTTGGTTTGCATTGCATAAATAGTACCATTCATTAATTTACATGTCTATATAATTCACAGTATTCTATCGGTATGTTATTACAGTTACTAGCAAATTATTATCATAATGATGATGATGATGTCAAAAATAAAAGGTATTCATTTCAACAAGCACTGTATTCTTCAAAAACTGGCTAGCTACATAAGGAATTGCCCAACAATACAGAACCATATTTGAGCAGATGTAACTCCTACTCCAGGCAGCAATCTGTAGGGAGGCTCATCAGCAAAAGCTACCTTTAAGAAATGGACATTTTGACAGTTTACAAGTTGTCATCAAACAATGATTATCATTAGATAGCTTGTAAACTGTGAAACTGTACTTTTAATGGCAATTGTAGGCTGTGTGTGTTGCCTACTGTATAAGCAATCACAGCACAGCCATCAAAGTATTCTTTTTTAAAGGTAGCAATGAGTTATGGGTTCCTATTATATAATATATATAATGTGTCTTGATCGAACTTGAAAGCACAAAATAGCAAAATAGGGAAACGGCATATACTTTACCGTTTTTGTCACTGTAGTGCGATCTCGGAGTTGGTATATTTAAATAGGGGGGGGTGTGGGGGTAAAGTTTTTATTTTTTATTTTTTTTTTGTGGAACAATGATTTTTTTTTTCCCTGGGAAACAAATCGCTGTTCTAAGTCTTCGGGATTGTAAGCTTTCGCTTACATGGGGTTAATAAATAAGCGTTTGCTTTTTTAAGCATTCACTGATTTAATATAGGCCCTGAGTTACTAGGCCTCTGTATTGTCGCTAACTGATCACATAATTGCAGCCGTAAATGTTTATAAAAAACATGTGTATTACTATATCAACCTAACAATTTGTTACTGCCTTAAAAAAGAATAGCTTGAGAGTTTACTCACTGACAATAAGTGTTGATGATCACAAACAGTTATGGACAACATAGGGGTGCCAAATGGGTATGTTGCCTAGGACACCACACTCCCTTGCTACAACTCTACATCAGTAAATAGACACTATAGAATCTGTGGGCTGCATAATCATGTTTCTAAAATGTGCTAGATTCAAAGGAGTAGAGGCTCATTGAGAAGTCTTGCAGCTGGTTGATGCAAATAAAATTGTTGACTATTCATTCACTCAATTGTTGAAGGTGTGATGGGAAAAAGTGACTAGCTTAGGGACAATTTTTGGTGAGTGTGTGTGTGTGTGTGTGTGTGTGTGTGTGTGTGTGTGTGTGTGTGTGTGTGTGTGTGTGTGTGTGTGTGTGTAACAAGTTGGTCACATTTAAAAATTCCCTATAATGTACTTTGTTAGAAATGTTGGGGGAGCAAATAATTGTAACACAGGAAATAATTCTTCTTTATTGAGATACAGAATCTGAATTGTCTGGATATAGTAAGCCCTTGTTATAGTGTTACTGGATGCCAAAACTGCAATCGCTACAAAATGGAAATCATAATCTAACTAAAGTACTGAATATTGTAAAAGAGACAAAAAATGGTGGTAGGATTTAAGGAAAGGCAGGAACTGAACTATTTATTTATTATTTTATTTTATTTTATTTATTTTATTTTACATTTGTTAACCGGGCTAGTCTAGCTGGATACATATCCTTTTTCAGTAGAGGCCCGAGGAGAAAAGCTCCAACATAGTGGTTAATACAATTGGAAAATACAAGTTATTGTTACAAATACAAGAAGAGAGAGAAACTATGTATGTAATGCTAGAGTGAATAATAATTTTAAAGACAGCATAAGTGTATAATTTAGGTAACTATTGCAAATGTTTACAGTGGTTTATTTTCTTTTTTGTAACTGTATGTGAATCCATATTATTTTTAACATTTCTTAAGTTTATTAAAGATGTTTAAAAAAGTTTTCTCACTGCCATGGGATTGTCTGTAAATGCAGTTGTTGAGTGTTCTTCTCTTATGGTTTCTAAAGAAGGGCATGAAACGCAATGGTGTTGTCATCTTACTGAAACCATTAACTATTAATTGTAAAAGTATTGATTTTGACCTTGATACCAATGAAGAGTGTAGCATCATGAGAGTGCATTCAAAATTACAGGCTTAGAAGGCATTGAAAAAGTTCCTAAAACAGTGCAATGATCTTTTTTTCCTGATATAAACTAGCACCACTGTGTCAGAAGGAACCGAGTCCTGTTAATAAAAACAAAACCTACAATCTCTTATTTAAAACTGTGACAATCGAACAACCAAATATTTTGAGTAGCATGACTTGTGAACAGTTGGAGATGATTAAAGTGTATTTATTTATTTTTTTATTTATGCTTTTTTACCCTTTTTTTTAGGGAAGACCCAAGATGTTATTTAGATTGACTAGAGGACATTTGGCTAGTGCAAGAGGAAACTTCCCCAGCTGTTTTTGATTGTGGGAACTGTTGCAGCTTCCTGTATGTTGGCGGGGTGGGGGGTGACAGTACACTGTACATAATAAGAGGACAGAAGCATAAGTACTGACCCAAATGAAAGTTCTGCAAAGGAACTGTTATCACTCGCATTGTAGATGGCTATAGACCTTGATAGAGATAGACTGCAGACATCAAAATGGAAACAATCCTTGATGAGCATGAACCTGAGAGTCATGAAACTGCTTAGTCCTGTTCAGACGCAGTCAAGAAATGTACTGAGGAGGCAGACTAGGACTAGGGTGATCAATCAGACTCAGAAGCTGTTACAATGAGCATGCAGGAGCATGCTGACACACACTGTGCATCTGGTCAAAGAGAAGGTGAAGTTATAGTGCTGTTGCTGAAATCACTGAGCAAAGATTAGAAGGAATGATGGCGGAAAACGAGCATCCTACAACATGAATATCAAGCAAAAAAAAATACAGTGACTTAGACTGAAATTTGTATGTTAAACTTAGTGATAACTTTAGGCTTTACAGCACCTACTGTTCATTCCATAATTCATTCGGGGAATGAGAAGTTTTGTAATTTAATGTTTGAGCCTTTTGAGATAATGAATGAATTTGTGGTGAAGATGGACATTAAAATGCATCGCTACTGATGGAATGAGTGCATTTTTGCATGAACTATAAATGCCTTAAAGAAAAGATGATTAATAACATTTAGAATGGACAATATTATGGAAAATTGTATCAGAAATTATTTGCACAACTTATGCAAACCTATTTATGTTATATTAAATTTTCTGATAAAAGTGGGTTATGGAAGGTATGGCATCTCTGAATGAAAATGATAAGACTGTGCAATTTTTGCAACGTTTTCCATGTATAGTAAATAAGAGTTAATTTAAGGCTGAATCATACACCACTGCACTGTATGAACTCGTACACAAATGCATGGATCTCGCCATACCGAATAGAACCAAGATGCTCTCCTCCAAAAAAAGGAAGCCAATCTGGTGGTCCAATGCCATAAACAAACTCTACAACAGAAGGAGGAAACTGATGCAGAATAAGGTGAAGTCCCAAGACTGGAAAAACTCTCTTATCAGCCTCAACAAAAAATTGAGATCCCTCATCAAATCCTCTAAAGCTAGCTATGAAAACAGAATTGCAGCAGATAGTAAAGACAACCACAAGGCCTTCTTTAATTATGTAAATGATCTCCACAGCAATACCCAGATTTGCTCTGAGCTACTGCACAATGGTACCTCCTATACTGTGCCAACAGATATTGCCAGTATACTGGCCGACAGATTCAGTGCCAACTTTACCCCTCTCTTCCCCCGAAATGACCAATCACAATGGCAGTAGATTGCCAGGCACCCAGAATTACTGCTGCACAGGTTAAAACAGCACTGTCCAAGGCCAAGAATACAGCTTCTATGGGACCTGACAATATCCCTCTCTGTATTCTACATGAACTACAGAGTGAACTGGCACGTCACCTGTGTGCCCTGTTCAGTCACAGCCTAAAATCAGGCTATGTCCCTACCAAATGGCACACTGCTACAGTCATCCCTCTCCACAAAGGAGGAGCGACTACAGACCCTGGGAACTATTGCCCCATTAGCCTGACAAGCCTGATATGCAAAGCTATGGAACACATCATCATGGACCTAATAAACAAGGATATAGGGAATTTCCAAACTCTGGATCCCACACAGTTTAGTTTTGTAAAGGGTAGATCAAGCCTGCTCAACTTGGTCGGCTTCTTTGAGTCAGTCACCAGAGCTGTGGATGAAGGCAAGGTGATTCATACAGCCTACCTTGATCTGGCCAAGGCTTTTGATACCATTACCCACTCAGGAATCATAGAAAAACTCACTAAGCTAGGCATCAACCACTATATCACTAGGTGGGTTGCAAACTGGCTCACAGATAGAACCCACAATGTGAAAGTAGCTGACTCCAAGTCAGACTGCTGACTAGTCATGAGTGGAGTCCCACAGGGTTCAGTCCTGGGTCCTCTCCTGTTTGGTATCTACTTCTCTGAAGTCCAGTCCAACACAAAGGGACTCTGGCTGACAAAGTTCACAGATGATTGCAAGTTGAGAGCTATTATTAACTCCCCAAGTGATGTTCACATCCTATAGAAAGGCCTCACTGAGACCAACAACTGGTGTCAGAACCATGACTTTAAGCTCAATGCCAAAAAATGTGTCATCATCCCCTTTGAGAAAAACCCGGTTCCCATGAATTACCTCCGAGATGGTAGCCCACTGAACACAGAAGGTGTTATAAGAGATCTGGAAACACAGGTTGACAGTAACATCTCTTTTGATCACCACATTGTCACTATGGTCAGAAAGTCCTTCTATGTGGCACATATCAGTACTAAGGGTTTTGCATCCAGGAAGAAAGAGGTCATTGTCTCTCTCTACTCTTCCCTCATTAGGCCAGTCATCGAGTACAATGCCCCATTTGGCATGTACCTCACTAGACACCTGCAACAACTGGAGAGGCCACAAAAGTACCTCACAAAGAGGATTCTAGGCCTTAAACACTTGTCCTATATGGACAGACTCAAAAAACTCCAACTATTCTCTGTCTCATATCCCCTACATAGTGGCGATCTCTGCTTGACTTACAAAGGCATGTCTGACCCATCTCTATTAGAAATGCTACATCTAAAGAAATCCCAATCCCTCAGCACTACACGCTCCAGAGACCTCAACCTCATTACCACAATTAACAGAACATGTTGGAGGGACAGGTTCATAATCCAGAGACTGCCCATGCTATGGAATGAACTTCCCATACATGTCAAGCAGAGCACCTTGCTGACCCTCTTCAAGAGAAATCTTGATGAGTGGATGGGAAACAGAAAATTCACCCTGGGGATAACTCCAGTGGCTCTACTCAACAGAGGCACTGGGGCTAAGGTTGGCTGGCACTATGCCAGCGTAATCCTATGACTATGCATGTAAAGGCCCAAGTCGTGAGAATAAGTATTTGATTAATGATTGCCCAATGCACAAGTGTAATAAATGTGGTCAGACTGGACTCATTCCCAAGAATTGTAAATTAATATTATAAATGCAAAAAGAAAGGACATCTGTGGTTTGACTGTGAGGGAAATCAAGACAAGCAAGATGTTATGAAGATACAGGAGGAACATACTGTAAATATAAATGAAAAAAGAGGGAATAGTATGTAATGTTGTACAGAATACACAAGATGTGGAGTGCAAAGAAGTTGATTCAGAAGACATTTTAGGTAATGAAGAAAGTGAAGGAATAGGTGACGATGCATTACTGAGTACTAGTTTTGTATAGCAAAAGAAGTAAAGCTCTTTAATATAGAAGTTGAACCAATGAAATAGAGGCAACCATAATATCTGTTGGTAGAAAAGTAATATATAGTAAAAGAAAAACATGATTTTAAGTATGAATCCACAAAAAATGAATCAATCACTTGCAAAACCTTTCACTGAATGTAAACAGTATTAAAATGTGTGCAGCTTTTAAGTGAGTTGAAAAATACAAAAAATATAAATTGTTTCTTGAATGTAAGATTGCTAAGCAGGAAACAGGGAGCAACTAGAGTAACAGTGGGGAAGAGTAGTAATGTGCCATTTAGGGAGTGGTACTTGTTCTAGAACTGGGAATTTAAAGGGGTTATTTTACAGTAAATGTCTTGAACTTATATAAAGCTGTTGCAGGAAGAATTTCTTGCCATGGACTGCAGCATAACAGGGAATGCATTTAGGACTGCAGTTATTTATGCAAATACAATAATGAGAAGTGGGTGTGAAATGTTTAAAACAATGAGATATGTAGCTATAAATATGGCAGTAGCAATCACTGGAGATTCTAATTATGAAAATTATTGAAAGAAACATGGGAAGTATGTTAAGATATGTAAAGAGGTTATATGGGATGTTTTGCTTCCTACTGAAATGCCATCACTCTAAATGCCAGGTGCTGACACACTAAAAAAAAAGACTGAAAAGCCATGAGGAGTGAATCTTGAACATTGCTCTTCTTCTTTAAACTGTTTTTTTGCAGCAGTGCAACCCCCAAACTTATATATATGAACTCTGAGATCTCTATACCTCAGATGAGAATATTTCAAGAAATGGCCATCTCAGACTTAATATATGTATGTCTGCTTTTTGGTCATTCAGTCTCCATGTTTCAGGATTCACTCTAGCAGGTGCTGGCATTTCAAATGGTTACCAGGATTTCCATATGGTTACTGGGTAAAAAGGGAACATACTTCAAAATGGGGAAATGTGAAACTAAAATTTAACTTTAATAGTAAAGGGTTAATCTGAACTTGAGAGTTGTAGTAACATTGTAGGATTTTCTGACTTGTAAGGGATGTGGGTAAATTTGGGGGACAATGAGCAGGTTATAAAGGAGGGAATGTGAATTAAGGACTCGCAAGTTGCAATAAGTTGAATGTGATGCAAAAACAGAGAGAACAATTTGTCATGAAGCATAAAGGAATGAGAAAATTCTATAAGAACTGGACTAAGTGGTGGGCAATTTATACAGAAAAATACAAAAAAAGATTATTCAGATAGAGAAAGACAATGGCATTTATGTTAAAAAGAGCTATATTAGAAATGTATCACACATATGAAAAGGTCCTTTACAAAGGACCTTGCAGATGAAACAACAGAAGGAAATGTATGTGCTAAACAGGTCTACTTCTACAACATCGACTTTTTTATGGTCAAAACCATAAGATTGAAGTTTTGAAACTTTAAAAATGAAATAAAAAAATAAATAAATAAAAACAAAAAAATCTTTTTTTTTTATATTTTTGCAGCAGGCAAGCCCCCCTGCTCTCCCCACGCCCTCTGCTAATTAAATATACCAACTCTGAGATCGCACTACAGTGAGAAAAATGGTAAATATAGTGTTCCTCGGTGTAGAGCAATCTCCATTTAAACAATTTGAAGTTTCAAAACTTTGATCTTATGGTCTCAACCATAAGAAAGTCGACATTTTCAAACTTTGAAATTTAGAGGTAGACTCATAGGTTGGTACTAGGCTATCGGCCCTAGGCCTATACAAGCCTTGATATAACAATTCCCTGGATATTTCTTCCCATAATATTTACTTCTCTGGACCCCTGTCTAGCAGGGTGACTGACATTATCCCTGGGGTGAATTTCCTATCTCCCATCCAATCATCAAGGTTCCTTTTGGAGAGGGCCAAGGAGGCGCTCTGCTTGACATGTATGGACAGTCTATTCCAGAGTATGGGGAGTCTCTGGGTCAGGAACCTATCCCTCCAGCATGTTTTATTCATTATGATAACAAGGTTTAGATCCCTGGAGCATGTGGCTCTGAGGGATTGGGATTTCTTTAAGTGGAGCATGTCCAACAGCTCAGGGTTTGACATGGCCTTGTATGTTAAGCAGAGATCGTCTCTGAGTAGACAATATGCCACAGAGTATAGCTGGAGTTTTTTTAGACAGTCAGCATATGGCATCTGCTTTAGGCCTGTGATTCTTTTAGTGAGGTATTTATGTGGCCTTTCCAGCTGTTGCAGATGTCTTGTGAGGTAAATACCAAACGGGGCATTATACTCTATAATGGGTCTAATGAGGGATGGGTACAGTGGGACAATGACCTCCTTTTTTCTGGATGAAAAGCCCTTAGTGATGAGGTGTGCCACATAGAAGGATTTCCTGATTGTTGTGGCGATGTGGTTATTGAAAGTGAGACTACTGTCCACCTGTGTCCCTAAGTCTCTCATCACACTTTCGATGTTTAGTGTACTGCCACCTATGTGGTAATTCATGGGTACATGTTTTTTTTCCAAAGGGGATAACTATACATTTCTTGGCATTAACTTTGAGCCCATGGCTCTGGCACCAGGCATCTTTTTTGTAAGGCCCTTTTGTAGAATATCCACATAATTTGGGGATTCAATAATGGCTTCCAGTTTGCAGTCATCTGCGAACTTTGTTAGCCAGAGTCCCTTAGTGTTGGCCTGTACTTCAGAGAAGTAGATGCCAAACAAGAGTGGTCCCAGGACTGAACCCTGAGGTACTCCACTTATCACTTGTCTGGAGCTGGATTTGGAGTCGGCTACTTTTACAGTCTGGGTTCTGTCAGTAAGCCAGTTGGCCACCCATCGAGTGACGTAGGGATTTATGCTCAGCTTAGTAAGTTTATCTATGATTCCAGAGTGAGGGATGGTGTTGAAGGCCTTGGCAAGGTCCGGATAGGCTGTGTGGACCACCTCACCCTTGTCCACAGCTCTGGAGACTGATTCGAAGAAGTCAATTAGATTCAGAAGACAAGATCGGCCCTTCACAAATGCAAACTGGGCGGGGTCCAGTGTTTGAAGGTTGCCAATGTCTTTGTTTATAAGTCCCATGATAATGCATTCCATGCCCTTGCAGATCAGGCTTGTCAGACTGATGGGATGGTAGTTTCTGAGATCCAAGGTGGATCCCCCCTTGTGGAGTGGGATAACTGTAGCTGTGTGCCACTCAGTGGACACGAAGCCTGAGGTGAGGCTATGATTAAACATAATACTTAGGTGAGGTACCAGTTCATTTTGTAGTTCATGTAGTACACAGCCTGGAATGTCATCTGGTCCAATGGATGCTGTATTCTTAGCTTTGGAGAGTGCAGTTTCTACCTGTATGGCCGTGATTATCAGAATTTGGCAATCTTTTGGTATTGAGATGGGCCCTTTAGGAGGTGAGAGGTGGGTGAAGTTGGCACTAAATCGATCTGCCAGGATATTGGCAATATCCTTGGGATCAGTATATTTAATGCCATTCTGTTGTAGCTCAGAGCAGATCTGAGCATTTCCATTTAGATTCTTGACATAACTATAGAATGCCTTGTGGTTGTCTTTGGAATCTTTGGCAATTTTGTTTTCATAACTAGCTTTTGAGGATTTTATGAGGGATCTCAGCTTTTTACTGAGGCTGGTGAGGGTTTTTTTTGCATCCTGGAATTTTTCTCTTTTCTGCAACAGTTTCTTCCTTCTGTTGTATAGTTTGTTTATAGCAGGGGACCACCAGATTGGCTTCCTTTTTTTGGAGAAGAGCATATTGGTCCTATTTGGGATGGCATGATTCATGCACGAGTGGATGTGCTCGTACAGTGCCTTAGTGTAGGATTCTGCAGTCGATCTTTCAGATCCCATCTGCATGGGTGTCATGAAGTTTGTCACTTCTAACTTCAGTAGCATGAAGTTGGCTTTGGAGAAGTTTTTTTAGGGATGTTTACTTACTGGGGGGTGGGGGGTGGTATGTGGATGTCAAGGGTGATTTGATTATGGTCAGACCTATCCAATGAGGGAGTGACCACTGGTATGGAGCATCTATCTCCCATGTTGGTAATGCCCAGGTCTAGGATATTCGAGTCCCTGGTGGGACAATGGATTAGTTGATCCAGGGCATTGGAATTTATGAATTTCAAGAACTGTTGGGAAAAGGAGTTGGTACCCGAGTAGTTTTCCCAGTTAATGGCAGGGTAGTTGAAATCACCCAGTATTAGGGTGTTTGGTTGTATCTTAATATTTTCCAGTATGTTTAGAAAGGTGTAGTGAGAATCTTGGGGCATGGTGAGGGATCTGTTGCAAGCTACAATTTGGATTGCAGTCTTACCTAGTGTTAGTTGCACCTGGAGAATTACAGATGCATTGTGTTGGGCAACTAGCCTGGAGGTGTGAATATCCTTGGTGAATATGGACACTCCTCCACCTTTAGTGTTTCGGTCTTGGTTTTGTGCCCGAAAAGTGTGGTAAGAGTTGTGGCCTGGTATTGCAGGGGTGCTCTCTGGAGCCTTGAACCAAGTCTCAGTTACTGCACAGATATCGATGTTCTCCATTTATAGGAGTGCCTTGAGAGAGTGCATTTTGAGGTTTAGACTTCTAGCATTGAGTAGCATTACCTTCAGATTTTGCATGCTTGTATCTGTTGGTGGTTTTATCCTTTGAACCTTCCCTAAAAAAGGCACTATAGGGGTGGCAAGAGCTTTAGCCAGTAACCTGAATCCCAAAGGTGACAGGTGCAGACCATCTCTGGCAAAGCATTGTGGTTTGTCGATCATGTCTTCCCAGGCAGACAGATACTGGATCCCCTTTGAATGACACCAGAAGCTTATCCAATTGTTGAAGTCAATCATTTTGTCCTTATACTGTGGTATCATTCTGGGCGAAGGCAGGATGCTACTCAGGGCTAGGGTCATACCTGCCTGGGCCACATCATCCAAGAGCTCTTCCATGTCTCTTTTCATGTAGTCCAGGGAGGTACGTCTCAAGTCATTCACTCCAGCATGGACAATGACAGAGTTGTATTTGTACTTGTTGTGGAGTGACTTGAGTGCATGCGTTATGTGGCGGATCCTGGCACCCGACAGGCAGCTGACTGTAATTTTCTCCTTGTTCGGCCTGGTGAGTGGGACATCAATGTGCCTGACTATAGAGTCACCTATGCGCACATTGTCTTGCCTTAGGGGCTGTTGTTGGGTGGCAGCTATGTGTCATTTGGTTGTGACTGGTGTTTGTTTGCATTTCAGCTGCGGAGGTCCTTGTTGCTTGGGCAGGTTAATGTTAATGTTAATGGCCTCCACATATGTGAGTTTAGTGTTGCTATGTGTGGGTGTTGATTGTGTGGGTTTTGAAGGGCTATGAGTTGCTTGAGATGTAGTGCAGGTGTTAACCTTCTCCTCTTGACTGTCTAGCACAATCTTGGCCAGAGAGAGCTTTGCTTCCAGTTTGGCTATGTAAGTGCATCTCTCGCAGGTTGTAGTTTTGGGTGGTAGGAGGAGATGTTTGTCTGTGTACATGAGGGAGTTGCCGCATTGCCCCAGTATGCCCAGATTCACCAGGTGGACAGGAGAAATCACCGGAAGCTGACCCTTGGACATGGCTGTTTAGGTGCTTTTTTTGTAAAGTATAAGAGCTGTTTTCCCTTACCTTTGCAAGGTACTTTGCAGTTATAGGCTGTTTAGTGCCTACGATTAATTTCTCCTTATTGACAAGGAGAGTTGAGTGCTTGTATCAGTTTCAAGCTTCCTATTGCTTTAAAGCAGGTTCTAGAGCAAGTGCTAGTCACAGGGGTTCAGATTTTAGTGCTACTACTGAGAAACCAGCTAGTTCTAAGGGAAAATTTGAAGAGCAGACTTTCTGACACCTGGAATAGTTTAACTGTAGCCTTGCAGTGCTGCACAATGTGAAAAATGTGCAAACACATGTGTTTTTAAGCCAGAAAGGTGAAAGGGATAGAAATCAGCCCAAAAAGGCTAATAAAATTACAATTTCAGAGCTGGAAATCACTCCTCTAGCATTAGATAGGCAGTGCAATGCTCACCACTCCCACTGGTAAGCAGCAGGACTTCCCTCTACCACAGCAAGGTCTGGATAGCTCTGAACACAGAAAATAAAGTCCTGAGACAAGCAAAGCCTGGGATATGGACTGGCTAGGAAAGGTGGGAAACAAGCAAACAAGATAGTATTTTTTTTTTGTTAAAACAGGCTAAACAATGCAATAATACAGTAAATAAACACAGAAAAGGCTAACACACTTGAGTGTGTAGTCCTAAACAGTAAATGCAATTAAAAGTCTACAAAATGAGCAATTTAAAACTTTTGAAATGAAGCAAGGCAAGTGCACAACTGAAAAATGATTTAAGAGGCAGTAATACAGCAGAATAAGTAGCTAGTCTATATATACAGAAAAGCAGCTAAAACACAGAAATAATTCAGATGCAGTGCAACATAGAACACTTGAGTTATAGCAATATTAAGGCAATTACAGTTATAATAAATGCTCTAAAATATACTCGATATTTCCAAAATGTTTTGAGAAACACAGTCAGAACACAAGGAAATTCGGGCAATTTTTTTTTTAAAAGGGAAAAAGGAGAAAAAAAGGCCTTCTCAGATGTTCTCTCTGTATTAGGTAGAATGAGCTAATGACACTAGACTGGGAGGAGTGTCCCAGATCAAATTTACAGTAGGGGCGGGCAACTGCAAAGCCACCAAGTATAACAAGATGACACGAACAGGGAGGGAGGGTGGAGACCAATACTAAAGCTATTAGCCTACACTCTTTAGACAGTAAACACTACAGAAAGCCACAAAATGAAAGTTTTTAAACAGATAAAGGAGCAAAGAGACTCTACAGAATGCTTTTAACTGCAAACAAATCAGTTACCCGTGCAGATTATTTAATAGCAATAAAATGCACTAAAAACTATGCAGCTCATGTTAAACATAGTTTGCTGTCAGACAAACATTAAGATCTCAAAACTTTTAACTAGGGAAAAGGAAGAAATAACTCTTGTTTTAGGTAAAATTGTTAAAGTTAATGATAATATTACATGGTATGTAGAAAAAAGGAAATTATTAAAAGAAATAATGAGGTAACTGATGTGCAATAATATTTAAAGCAGATACTAGGAAAGCTAAAAAGATAAGATGGGATGTTACATGCAGTCTGATTACAATAAAACTAAGTTACTAAAGGAGATACAATGGAAGAATTATATAGAATAAATGTCAAAGGAAAGAATGACACAGTTGTAAGAAACATGTCACAATAAGGATGACCCGAGAAGTTCAACTTCCCATCCAAATGCACTATACTTTCCATGATGAGATTAGTTTTGTACTAGTTTGTTATTAAGTCCATCAAAACAATACTACCAAATCAGTTGCACAACAAAATGATAGTGAAAACATGAGACATATTTGAGTATAGTTAAATGCAAATATAGAGCATGAGACAACATGTTTTGGCCTGGTATATCTTATCAAATAGAAAATGGTTATGAGATTTACAATATTTTTCATGCGTGCCATCAAGCAAATAAAGCAGCCACAGAGTGGTTTCACTTCAAAGACTGTCAATATCTTATTAATGTTGATTATTACTGAAAGTATCTTGATGTCATAAAGCTGTAGGACACATAATTAAATTTAGTCACTGTGCTTCTTAAAACAATTGGCTTTGTATCATGTGATTCCAAACATATTTATTTCTAGCAATGTTCCACAATTTTCAGGTTACAAACTTCATAATTGTTGACAGAAAGCAATATTTAAGTATATAAGGACTAGACTGTGATGACGTGTGGAGGTAGAAAGAGCCAGACTCTCAAAAAGATTATGAAAAACTTGCTGCCATTTCAAAGCCTGATTTCTACTTGGATTTATTTGAATATAGTATTACTCTCCTGTAGCACAGTTAAACTGGAGATAAGGGGCAGCAACCCTGGGTGCAAGGCGCTAGGGGGCACAATTGCAGTACCAGCATTCATTTCTCCATCAGCATTTCTGACTACAGTATGGAAATAACTTTGATACTGCTTCTGCAGTCAGGACTAAAGCACTTGCTTTAGAGACATGTGGTCTTAAGTTGTAGCAATTTGATACAGTTTTTTTAAGACATTTTTTTTTTCCGTTCACTTTTCTTCTGTTGAAAAGGAGTAGGCACATAGGATGTGCCTGGTGCTCCTCCTTAGAAGAGATGTTAGGAGTGCCAGAGTGGATAATGGACCTTTTTTCTTCTCTTCAAGCAAGAGCTGAGGGGTGCTAAATTGGGAAACAGCATCAGGTAGTAGATGAACTAGCTATGACTCTGATACTCTTTAATAACTTGTTGGGTTGTTGCCTTCTCTGCTATGATGGGCATGAAACTAAAGAAAGAGTTGCCTACTTTGTCATTGTTTTGCAATCAAAGCACATACCAAATGTTAAATGATCTTGGCAAAGAGCTCTGCAAAAGCAGACATGTTACTATGACTAGACATCTAGAACACTGTTTACACATAATCTGTGACAGATTATAAAAATATAAAAGCCAAAGACAAACATTCAGAGCAATAAGCAACTGCTGTCAGTAAACAACCAGATGCCCCAAGGTCTTAAATAGTTTAGAACAATAACAGACAGTTGCTATGACACAGTGCAAGCGTGTACACAGCAAGGCTGTCTTCAGCTTAGCGATGTGAACCACAATCGAGACTACTGGAGCATTCATACCAAGAATGAAGAATGAAACCTCTCAAAGAAAATGAGCCTGATCATCAAAACTGTTCTTAATGCAAAACTATTTCAATCTGGGACTCTTCCTGGGAGTGATATTACATTACCTGTTATCTCTACTTTGCTGGCTGTGTCATCTTCTACCTATCAAGATTTTAGAGTTTCTAGATTTGGAAGGCCAATAAAAATAGTTAGAAAGTAGAAAGACTATGTTACTTATTATGCACCCTTACTCACTCCCCTCATGCTTACCTCCTTAACCCCTAAATACTAACATCGTACTAGACCTGGTTACATTAGTCATAAAACTAGACACTATTACAAAGCTTTATTCAAAATCTTAAAACTCATACTCAGGATACACTACAACCTTACAAAGGATGGCGACATCTACCCAAACCCTGGTCCATCCCCACCTGTTGGCCCTAATCCCCCTACTATATCCCCTACCACCATAGCTCCAACAAATAGACCTCCTAGCTCACTGCTGGCCTGCCGTCTAAACATTAGGAGCATAAATAACAAAATTCAGCACCTGTATGCTCTCTTAGCTGTTCACTCTCCAGATTTATTATGCCTAACAGAAACATGGCTGGAGCCTGCCACAAGGACCATGAGATTCTGCCACCAGGATATAGTATGTTTCGACTGGACCTTACCACCCGAAAGGGTGGTGGGGTAGCCATACTTTACAAGTCTACCCTGTCTGTCAGCATAGACACCCAACAACCGCCCCAGGTCAATAATGCTGAAATTCTTATCACAAAACTACAAATTAACAAAAACAAAAATGTAAACATTGTTTGTGTCTACATTCCCCCAGGGAGGAACACAGAAACCTTAGATGACTTCTTATATTGGTTATCCAATAACCACCCCCAAGAAACAATTGTTCTTGAAGATTTCAACATTGACTGGAACACGTGCTCTTGTGAAAACCTCACTACCCACATAAACCTCTATGGATTTACTCATATCATAACCTCCCCACCAGGACAGGAAAACCCAGTAACAAGGAAAGTACCCTAGACTGGATACTCGCCAATACCTATCTTCAATCTTATAAATCAGGCGCTTTGCCTGATGACCTAAGTGACCACTGTCTCACCTATGTAATCAAGCTCAAAGTAGACTGCTCCTGCCAACACACCTATAGAACATTAAGAAACAACAAGAATTTAATTCTCACCAAGTTTCAAAATGAACTTAAGGCATGCAACTGGTCACTATTAAAAAGTCTCCCCCCTAGATGAAGCAGTAGCATACTTTAACACCAAATTCCTTGCTATTCTTAACTCCCATGCTCCCAGCCACTCTATTAGAACCAAAGTTAATATTGCACCATGGCTTTCTAAAAATACCAAAACCAAAATTTCACTCAGAAACAAAGCATGGGCCACCTACCAAAAAACAAAAGCCCCACTTGATCAACTAAGATTCAGACAGCTAAGGAATGACACCAAAAAATCCATAATCTTAGACAAAAAGAACCACTACTACCATCTACTGCAAAAACACCAAAACAAACCTCAAAAGTTCTGGGCAGGAATAAACAGGCCAAACCGCCACTCCACCCCCCTCAGCTTCCTAACAAAAATCCCCAGTAGACATTGCTAATAAATTCAACAGATTCTTCACAGAGACTATCCAGTCTCTAGCCAGCCAACTCTCTCCCAATGGCTCTAATTCTAATGTAGCCACACCCAGTACCCAAACATATTTTACCTTTCAACCTGTTCCTACTCAACTTATTCATGCCCTACTTAAGAAACTAAAACCCACCACCCTGGCTGCCGACGTCCTCCCAGCAGACTATCTGCAAAAGGCTGCTGACACCATAGCATTCCCCATCTCTATCTTGATCAACAGAGCTATATCTGAAGCTACTGTACCCACTATATGGAAAATCTCCCATGTCATACCTCTCCATAAAGGAGGTAGTTCCACCGAACTGTCAAACTTTAGACCCATAGCTATTCTGTCACCTCTAGCTAAAATTAAGGAGAAGTGTGTACACATATAGCTCATGCACTACCTCACATAGAACAAGTTGTTGTCCAACTTTCAGCATGTCTTTAAGCCACACCACAGTACTACCTCTGCCCTCGTCTCTTTCTTTAACATCATTAACCACAACCACAATAATAACAAACTATCCTCAGCACTCTTTCTAGATCTATCCAAGACTTTTGACATGGTTGACCACAAAATGCTTATAAATACCTTGAAGGCCTTCTCCTTAAACAACCATGCACTCCAGTGGTTTCAATCCAACCTGCAGGGCAGGCAACAGGCAGTCCTATGGCAGGACAAGCTATCATCTTGCCTACCCATCACATTAGGAGTCCTCCAGGGCTCGATACTAGGACCCTTTCTTTTCTCCATCTTTATCAATGACCTTCATTCAGTCATCCCAGATGCTATCTACATTCAATATGCGGATGACTCCAACTTGATTTGTTCTGACACCTCACCAGCTACTTTATTCACATTAACCCAAATTACCTTCAATACAGTGGAAAAATGGTTCTCCAATCAACATCTAATCCTAAATCCAACCATGGAACTCCCTACCTCCCTCCATTTGCACCATCGCTAGCCTTCCTACCTTTAAAAAAACACTTCATTCCTACCTAACATCCAGATGGGAATGCTCCTGCTCCCTCCCCAAATAATCATTCTCCACTTCCTCTATCCTTATTACTTTCATCTCCTATATTTTGCTCATAATCCTATCCTAAATATCATCTATCAACCTAAAAAAAAAAAAATGTATATAACTACACTCTATCATTATTTTCGTGGATAATTCTACTGTTTGTAAACTTTACCTTGCTATGAGTTGTATACTATGTAATGTATATCTCTGTTACATGTATTCTTATTGGAGCTTTTCTCCCCAGGACTCTATTGAAAATGGGTTCAGTTGGCCCAATGGACCATCCTGGTTAACCAACAGCAAATAAATAAATAAATAAATAAAATAAAATCCCAAAAAAACTAAGTTGCTCCTCTTCTCCCCCACATGCAGGACCCTCCTGCCAGCCTTCAACATACCTGCTAACAATGGCACTATCATCTCCCCAGAAGCCTGCCATAGTTGATAACGACCTGAAGTTTGATGCACATATCAATCAAACTATCAAAACCATTAATAAAAAACTTGGCTCTCTTTACAGAATCAAACCTTTCCTTACCCCACTTGCTAGAACTGCAATTGCCCGTTCCCATCTGCTATCAACTCTTCTCTATGCCTCACCTCTATTCTCCAACTTAAACAAAACAGATCTTAATAAACTATCATCCTGCTATAACTACATTGCCAGATTTGCTACTGGCACAGCCTACCGGACACACCACTGTCACAACCTAAATCGCCTAGGATGGCTTGAACTGCAAAGCCTACTGCAGTTCAACCAGCTAATAGTGGCAGATAAAGTCCTTTACCAACCAGAAAATACACCTCCACTAAAAAATATTATCAGCCCCTACACCAGCACCCGGCCACTGCAATCATCCACTAGACTCCTAGTTCAAACATACAAATCCAACTACACAGCTGTAGACTCTCTGTTTGCCAACTCTGTTGGAAAAAGCTGACTTGACCCTAGAACCCTCACTAACTCAGTTCAAAAACAAACACAAGAAATACTTCAAAACTCATTTGTTATGTCCTTGCACTAACCCCGACTAGAGAACTCTCTATTTCTTAGGTGCCTTACCTTCAACTACTTCTAACTTTTTTCTACAACTCTATTTCAGGAAGGGTCAATTGTCTAACTGCCGCTCAATGTGTCTTAAACCTGAATGTAATGTTATGTATGTTTAACTTTGAAAATAATGTTATGTTTTGTAAAGTGTTTTATAAGAAGTACTATATGTGCTAAATGCTGGTATTGTTTATGATTGTAATCTGCTTGAAACTAACATTTACTAAATGGTTAATGTGTATTATTATCTTGGAGCTTTTCTTCCCGGGCCTCTGCTGAAAATGGACATGTATCCAGTCAGACTATCCCGGTCAACAAATGTAAAATAAATAAATAAAATAAATGTAAATGCTCGCAAAGACTGTTCAGCTACTATATATAATAATAGTATTTAAATGCTATGTTATATCACTCAAAATGTCGAGTTGGAATGGAAAATGAATTGTCTTTCATCTGACAACTCTAATAGACTATAATGTAGCATAGTTAATACTGTTTCTATCATTGTAAAAAATGCTCCTGACTTAAAGGAGATTCAATGTATAAAATGAGAGTATCACTTTTGTAGCTGTAGCAATAGATTTGTCTTTATGAAAGGTGGCATGTTGTTCTTCCTGCAACAGTTAGGGTCTTGTTTTTGAGGTAAGGGGTTTGTTCACGTTTTTAAGGTGTTGCAGTAGTTTGCTTTATATAAAAGTTAAAATACAATTAAAAATATGAACAGGAGGATGACCATATCATCAACAATAACAAGAAAGGAAATAGAGTATAAAATGTGAAACAAAAAAAACACACACACCTGTGCAATGAATTGTGGCAATTAAAATATAAAAAAGGGGGAACAGTATAAAATATTGTCTCCCTTCTCTTCCTAATATAGGAGCATTGAAAGAGTCCATTGACAAGTACACTGTCCATGGCCAGCGCATTGGGTATTGGTGTGTCTTACATAATAACGTTTTTGTCACTGATGGATCCTGCAAAACAGCACTTGCAGAGCCCCCTAGAAAGTTAGATCCTAGCCAACTTATCAACTTAGTAGTGGGCTTATGCATTAGGAATTTAGATATCTTACCAAACTGTAACCATTATAATATTAATGTAAAATGAATCAGAACAGAGAAACCAAAACAAGACAATGACAAAAAAGAAAATCAGAGCAGAGTCAGGCTGAGGGGACTTTCTGTCTAACCACATTCTCCCACAGAGGAGATTGAAGGTGGTATATCACCTTTTATATCCGTCTCATAGAGTAATTTAAGAGATTAAACAGGCAAGACCACAAGCCCACTGTCACTCAAGTTTAAACATACAGGTTACTGCATTGTCTTCCACCCATAACCAAGAAAAGATTATTGTTTACCACCAGGACATTAAATTTGTCCAGATATACTTTACTGAGGTACTTTTTTAGATCTGTAACTAATGTTTTGTAGTTGATGTCCCATTCTCCAACATATCCTTAATCTATTGGTCATATAATAGGGCTCACTGTGATTTCATTGTCCTTAAATGCAACACAAACACTGATATAAAGAACATAGATATGGATAAACTCAGCAGTTTCAATATTTCTACCAGTGCTGTGTGCGGGTTCCTATTGTATTATCGACAGCTTAGTTTGTAGAATGCTTAAACATTGACACCTAAGCGTCAAAAGCTTACAACAGAGAATGGCCACATAATCAAATTCATTCCTCAGGAAAGAATTTGTGTGGTCGTTATCGGGGATTTGCCTTTCCCCAATCTAGAGCGATCTCGGAGTTGGTATATTTAGTTAGGGGGGTGTGGGGAGCAAAGCCCCCCACTATGTTTGGGTGTGCTTGTTTATTTTGTTTATGGATGGCCACATGAATCATTTTCAGAGGAAAGAATTTGATTATGGGGCCATTTGCTATTGTAAACTTCTGATGCTTAGCTGTCGATGTTTTAGGATTCAAAAACCTAAGCTGTCGATGATATGATATAGATGCCTGTGTCCAATATATATTAAATTAAATCCCAAAAAGGGCATCCAAAATAAGTGTAAGATTAACCTGCTCAGTGTTCTACCAAAATCTCAAACCCATTATCACTGGAGTGATGTACAGCATAGGTGTTGATCTTATAAATCCTACTGAATTTGTTAATGTGCATGGATGACCTTTCTGAAAACAGATACAGAACTTTGACTTAATGACAGTTTGTCTATAAAGCCAGTCCTTAGTTAAAGGTAAATGGCATATTTAATATTTTAATTATGGCATGTGACCTATTTGAACATTATATACTCTTCATTGCTGCTTTTTATCACTTGAAAAAATATGAAACCTGCTCTTGTTTTACATTTTATTTTATATGTGTGTGGCTTGTATTAACAGATTGAGCATTGGGTTTCTGTGCTAGTTTGTATTTTCCTCTATTTATTTATTTGACATTTGTTAACCAGGATAGTTCGACTGAGCAAAAGCCCTTTTTCAGTGTAGGCCCCCGGAGAAAAGCTCCACAGTAAAACAGGTTATGACATCATGATGTCTAGTAAAGTACAGTAATAAAATGCATACATAGTATATACAGGCATAACAGATATAACACATTAATACAGACATCACTATGGCTAGTAACATACAATAATAGAAATTATTAACTATATGCACTCTTTTAGATATCACACAATATAACACACATCTATTTTACAGTGACTTTTAGTCTAACCAGGGTTCAAGGAGTAGAATTAAGCAGCATTTGTTAAGTAGTGTGCCAGGAAGAAATCCTGTTAGTAGGAAGCTAATCAGGAGAGGAAACAGCTTATATAATTATCTTATAGAATTAGGGATAAAGCAAGTGTGTGCATTTTGAAGGGAGGTAAGGTAGGGGAAATAGGAATATATAAGAGTTAGGGAAAATAATAAGTGGAAGAGAAAGATAAAATTAGTGAGGAGGTTAGGTAAGGAATATAGAGGAGAAGAATACAGGGAGAGCTGGGCTAAGATGAGGTAGGTAAGATGAAAAGTAAGAGAATATAAGAGCATAGTAAGAAGAGGGTAAGAGTTGAATTATAGAAGAAAAAGGAGACAGTTCAAGTAGGATATTTACAATGCATATCCAGGTAGTATTTAGGTAATCTTTTAGAGATCTTTTCTAAGATCATCCTTTCCCATAGTCTAAGCATGTGGTTTCCTTGAAAGATTTACCCCCCAGTGTGTACCCTTACACACAGTTGTCCCAAAATAGGAAGAGTTTGGCTGTCCAGGACAACCTTTGTCAGCTTTCCTCATCATTTTATTCATTATTGTTTATACATCTGGACTCTGAGTACCCAGCTTCTTAATCTGACGTAATGATCTTCAATAGCTGTGCTTCATTGTTGAGTCGTTCAGGCTTTGTGCTAGAGCTACTGAGCCTTGAAATTCATCACTCCAGCTTCGGTGTTACCTGCAAATGTTTAGACTGACATTTTCAACCTTTCTTTCCTTTGCTCCTGACATTTGCAACTGGCATTTTGTTTTGGTAATTCTGTTGTTGTCTTTGTTCTCTACCTTTACTGCTGAGACTGTGATTGTACTGTATAATACTTACTGTCATTTTGCTTATCTGCAAATGAGACTGTTTCTTGGAATGAATATGGCCATAGTTTAATACATTTTCTGAGCTATTGTGATCTGTTTGGCTTAAGGCAGCCTTGCTATTTATGCAGGACTGCCTTGTTCTGGGTTTTTTGCAGATGGATATTAAGGCTTTTGTATGACCACGGACTTGCTGGCTTGGAATATTGTCTGAGCTTGTGTGTAGTCTAGCTTCTTGGAGCCTATTGTACTTTCTTTGGTACTACTGTTTTTTTTTTCCTATTTAGAGTTAGATTGGATTTCAAGCAGTTGTTTGCTTTGATTCTGGACAGTTTTTCCTTTTTTGCATTTTATCTAATTCTTTGTGAATATTTCTGCATCATTTAGATTTCTTTACACACAATTTGTATTGTAGAGTTCTATTATTGTCTTTTGTACAAAGAGTGTGTTTCTCTTGAGTAACTTCTGCAATTTGTGATATTTTATTTATATATTATTATAATGCATTTCTGTGCTTCATTTCTTTGCTGTGACAAACATGACCAGAAACTGAAACAAAAATCCACCCATCCATCCTCAATCCCTTTTTCCCTGTTTTGATGTTCTGTGCTATACTTATTTTTCAGTGGCACTCCAGGAATTTTTGTTTTGCTCTAAGCAACATGCACTAATTGGGAGGACGTGTTGACATTTTTTATTAATCTGGACTTACATTTACCCATAATGCCATCTGAGTCATCTCCTAGAAGATGAACTAGTCTTGCCTCATTCTGCTATGCCAAGTCATACAAATTTAATCAAACTGTGTAACTCAACTCATGATTACTACTAATGTTAAGAGTTTCAGTTTCTGAAAGTCTCTGAATATGGGTTCTTTGACACATTTTAAACACATTGCACCAAGCAATTTCTTCTGCTACTGTAAAACAGTGCTTAAAATAGACTTTCAGAAATGCAGCAATCAGTTAGCTCCTGATGTCAGTCTGCTCCTGCCACTGTTATCAGGTTTCTTCCCTCTTGGAATACAAGTTAAAAGAGCTGTTAAATTGCAAAAAGGCTAAGTAGTTTCTGGTCCCAGGAGACTGGAGAAAAAATGCAGCTGCAAATTGTTGAGCACAGGAAAAAAGTTACAAATTCCAACTGACTCAATAGTTTTATGACGCCAGTGGATGAAGAAGCACAAAGAGATGCAAATGTTTTAATGTCCATGTGGCTTCAGACATCGTTTTCATGAAAGCAATGTTTTGCCCATAAGGTGCTCTGAGGGTACAGCTGATAAGGTTAAACCATCCTATGTCTCTTGTCAGATCACATTTTTTATTCGCTTAGAATGGAAGCAGTGACAAATACTGGCAAGTCTGAGAATGCTCTGTAAAACTGTCTGAGCCTAGTTTGTGGGTACTATTGCATACTAGTGTTACACATCCTAAAAATGGAACTTGTTGAATTGTATAGAAATGGCTGAGGTAACATAGTCTTCTGAAAAGCAGAGGTTTTGTCAGCTTTATTTCCTGCCTTTCTCCCACTACCATTTTCCCAGCCAGAACGTCATAGTTTGTTGCCTGTAGAGTTGACTCGAAATTGTTCTATGTGGTTATTAGTTTTTTTCATCAAGTTTATTAGACTGTATTATTGTCAAAGCACTTTACATTCAGAAGGAATTAACAATAACATAATTATAAAATGGATAAACAAATTACTTTATTTACTCTTTGTTGACCATATTAATCCCACTAGGCTTGTAGCCTGTTTTCAGGGTGGTATTTACACTACTAGAGGAAATTCGGCCAGGCCATCAGGGAAATTCCCCTACTCTTTGAAGATGCTAGATGGTACTGTATGGCTCCTACAGAAGCAAGGGGGAGGCCTAATAGAAGCAGCAGCATGGAGGAGGAGAGAAAAGCCATGAATAATTTGGAGGTAAAACAATAATTTGGAGAAAAATGTGTTCAATATGGAGTATCAGAATGCAGACTAAGATTCCTGTGTGGTGGATGATATAGATAAGCAGCATTTAACTGTCTCAATGAAGAATGAAGTTAGCAAGTCCACTGGAGAGGTACAGATAACAGAGCTGGCATCAAGAGGGCTTGTGGGTTATGTTAAGTTGAAAATAATCAAGTGGGATGATCAAGGTGACATTTCCATGTGGTGAGATGGCAAATCATTTTTTTCAGAATTGCTAAAGATGAAACCAGGTGATGTGGCAACAGAGAATACAGCAGATAAAACGTATGCAGCATTGACAGAAAATAAAAGAGGAAAGAAGCAACTAAATGAGGAGTCTTGTTTTTGTGGCTGCAGAGAATGCAACAGTGACAGTAAGCAAAAAAGGGAAGCAGCAACAAACTGTAAGAATAACTGTTCTTAAAAAGAAGAGATGATCAACTGTGAGAATAACAACAACAATAACAACAGAGACTGTAATAGACAGATATTGTGTACATGACAATTTGGCAACTGTTCTGAGATTTAAAGCTCAAGATATTTTTCTTTTATAAAGGGACATAGACTGTGACAACATTTAAAACTGAGGGACTGATGGTGACATTTCTGGAAATGTGTAACAAGAAGAGTACTTATTCGTTTAACTATGATTTATTTTCTGGTAGTAACTTACATGTTAAAATGCAGTTTAGAACTGATGATTTGGAAGAAAATGATGTTAAAAAATGCATACAGGGTTTCAGTGAAATTGTTGATAACACTGTGAAAGTTATAGATGAGATGCACTTTTTGGAATGGAGGGTGGAGGTTAGAAGCTGTTTTGAAATGTAAAAAAAAAAATTATAAACACTTGCCAAGTGTTATTTTTGTGGCTGGTCATAGAGGGGCATTGAGATATGCTGGCCAGCCTAAATCATGTTTCCTTTGCGGGGACTCATCTCATTTAATTAATGATTGTGACAAGATATAACATATGGAGAGAAAAAGGGCATACAGGTAGAAGATGTGTGGCTGAATGCAGGATGAATAAAAAAGGAACAATTTTGGATGGACCATCAAGAGCAAACAGTAAATAATGAAAAATAATGGGGAAGGAAAGAAAACATATATGCCAAAGGACAACAAGGAGAGCTAGGTGAAGAAGAAAAAAATGGAAGGGGAAAAGGAGGAGAGAGTTTGCATGCAGGATGAAGGGTCAGGAGATGGAACTGACACTAAGGATTTTTTAAGTTCTAGCCAGAGTAAAATCTGATTATGTGGATCAAAGATTATTTGTACTTAAACCTAAGAATTCATTCAGCTGCTATTTCTTAAATCATGCTCTGATGAAGTCCTGATTTAAGCTATAAGGGATAAAAGTGCTTATTGTTACTTTTCAATTTTTATTGAACATTTGAAAATATCTGCTGTGGTCTGTTTTTTCCACCTTCGCAAGACCTCTTGGTTTCTAGGTGTTTTCTTTCACTTAGCGTTCAAGATTAAAACCAGCGAAAAGAGACATGTTGTATATAAATGAAGAGGAAGGAGGCTTTGGGCTACTAAACCCATTTTGCTTATTCTGCTTCTTTAAAATTGTATAGAGTATTAAAGTAGGGAAAGGAAAATAAATGAGAATTTAATAATAAGAATGTTTAAATATAAGTAAAAAAAAATTCTGGGAGATGATGAGACTAAGAAGAAGAGAAAAAGAATATGCAAGGGGACAAATTAAAAATTAGCAGAAAAAACACCAACATTGAAAATGATATTTGATAATATAGAGAAAAATAGAAGGATGTGGTATAATAATGTGATGAAACAATATCATTATGCAAAGCCATTTTACCAGAAGAAGAGATTAAAGCCATTAATCTTAGGAAAAAAGGGTGTACCAAGATGGTAGATTGTTATGATTTCCTGTGGAACTGGTTATAAATAAGTTACCAATAAAGAGGAATATGCATATAAAAAGAAAGTTGAAAGAGTGCATTTATTTTGTGGAGAGATAAAGACGAGAGTATTTCTTGAAAGGTAAAGGAGTGGTGAAATGCAGGAAAAATTTGTATGAAGAATTTTTTTGAGAATATTAATGGCAGAAGCAATATAGATATGAATATGATTATGTATGGATACAGCAATAAGAAAGAATGTGTGAATAGGGTAGATAAGAATCTACCCAGTCAGTAAAATGGCTCTCAGCTCACTCCCCTCTTCTCTTTATTAAAACGGGTGTCCCACAAAGCTCCATCCTTGGTCCACTACTTTTCAATAGCTTTACAAATCTTCTCTCCTCTTCCTGTCCTAGGTCATCCCTCATACAATATGCAGATGACTCTACAGTTATCACTATCGCTGACTCTCCAGCTGAACTCATCTCAGTTACACAGACCTCCTTTAACTCTGGCTATCTGATAAACCAACTTATTCTGAACCTCAAAAAAAGCTAAACTATTACTCTTTCTCCCTAAAAATCTTTATATAGCAAATCTTCCTTCTCAATATTGTCTCTAAACAACACCCCAATACAGGTAGATACCAGCACAAAACTCCTAGGTGTTACTATAGATGACCACTTAAAGTTTGATTTACATATCAATAACTGCATTGGGAAAACACATCAGAAGCTAGGACTTCTGTACCGTAACAAGAAATTTCTTAACAAAAAAGCCAAGTTAACCCTATCTAATTCTTACCCACTTTACTCTATAGTTCTCAAATTCTAACTAACCTCAACAATGGACTGCTAGCCAAACTAGAAACAACTTACAACAAGATAGCAAGATTTGCTGCACAGAATACATATAAGTCCCACCACTGCCTCTCCTTGAAAGAATTAAATTGGCTAGAATTACCTAACTTACTCCTGCTTACGCAGTCTCAGATAATTCACTCTATTCTATACAAACCCACTTACTGCTTGACTCTCTCATCTCTAATCTCCCACTACACCCCATGTTCCCTCTGAAGTTCCAGCCAAGGCCTTTTGCAAATCCATAAAACTAATACTAAAATAGGCCAAAATCTCTACAGTTTCAATCCCACCAAGGCTTGGAATAGTCTACCACTCGAAATCAGGTCACTTCAGCAAGTAAAACAATTAAAAACTGCTACTAAACAATACCTGCAAACTAAATGGATCTGCCAATGTAATCTTCTTCTGGCTTTTCCTGGTTAGGGGTTGCCACAGCAGATCACCTGTCCACTCATGATTGGCAGTGGAGTTTTACAGAGTCGAGTTGCCAGCCCGGCACCCAACCTTCATTGGAAGGCACACACATGCACACACTCATGCCTAGGGTCAATTTAGAGTATCCAATCCACCTACAGCATGCCTTTAGGATGTGGGAGGAACCAGAGCACCCGGAAGAAACCCACGCGACCACAGGGAGAACATGCAGACTCCACACAGAAGGCACCCCAGCCGAGGATCGAATCAGAGAACCTCTTGCTGTGAGGCTGCAGCACTAACCGCTGCACCACCGTGGCCACCCAGATCTGTCACTGTAATCACCCCCCATAAACCTTTCTCTAATCCTTTTCTATTTCTCCACTTGCACTTTCTCCTTTCCCTCCAATTCTACTATTTCCACTTCTCACCTCTAGTTACTATAACTGGGATTAAATACTACTCTGTATGATGAGAACATTTTTAAAACTGTATATGATTGTATGCTTTTTTGTATTGTATATATGATGTGTCTTGTTTATTAATTACTACTCTGGATGCTAGTCTGTTAAACTATGTTGGAGCTTTTCTCCTTGGACCTCCACTGAAAAAGGGCTATTAAGTTCAGTCGGACAAACCCGGTCAACAAATGTAAAATAAATAATAAATAAATAAATATTTCATGTAATATGGGTTATATAGATGGAATGAAAGACTGAATGAAATTTTATTTAATAAGAATTGGATTTTAGCTGATATATTGGAAAAAGAATCAGATTATGTTTGTGGAAAAAGGAGCGAGGGCCAATTATGGAAGAAAAAGAATGAGGATTTTATAAGAAAATGATAAATAGCGAAAAATAGAAATGTGTGTGTGTGTGTGTGTGTGTGTGTGTGTGTGTGTGTGTGTGTGTGTATATATATATATATATATATATATATATATATATGGGTCTACTACTAATTACCGACACGACGATTCCCCGACGGAAAACTCCCCGACGTCAGATGACCGACATCACACAAACCCGACAACGCAAAACACCGAACACCATTACACCGAACACCATTACACCGACACACGGAACGTAAACAACACGCGACACAACATAGCATACACACTAGCCCTGACCCAAACCCTAACCCTAAGGTCCGACACTATCGCACACTTCACCTACCTGCACCCTAACCCTAACTCACGTAACCCACCCCAGCCCAAGCTCCGACACTAACGCACACATCACCTACCTGCACCCTAACCCTAACTCACTTAACCCACCCCTAGCCCAAGCTCCGACACTAACGCACACTTCACCTACCTGCACCCTAACCCTAACTCACTTAACCCACCCCTAGCCCAAGCTCCGACACTAACGCACACATCACCTACCTGCACCCTAACCCTAACTCACTTAACCCGTCCCTAAACTACAGTCCCTCACTAGCACACACTTACCTTACCGAACCATACCTCCGACACGAACACACACTCACCTTTCCCACAGCCTAACCCGACATCCCACAATCTCGAGCACTTACCTGACCGCTCCTAACTCCGTCACCATCGCACACTTACCGCGTCGCGATTGCACATTCCCTTGTCGGTCTTTCCGCTGTCGGCAAATCACCCTGTCGGTACACTTACCTGTTGGTCATCTGGCGTCGGTGAGTTTTCCGTCGGGGAATCGTCGTTTCGGGCATTAGTAGTAGACCCATATATATATATATATATATATATATATATATATATATATATATATGTCTATAAATATGTAAATAATATATTTTTATGATGTGTTACTTAAAGGACTCATACTCTTGTCAGTATGTGCGGTGACATCTTTTATATCCACTTGAACAAGCACCAACACAAGTATGGGGCTTTGGTTTAACATCTTATCTGAAGGACAGCATACTCAGAAGTGTAGCACCCCATTTATGTAGTACTGAAGTCTAAGCAATCCATCTACCTGCACAAAAGGCAAATGTATGATCTCTTGTGCCACTTACACTGACACTGACTATAACAATAAAGCTATTAAAATTTGCAGTGCATTAGTTCATTGAAAGCAACATTTTGTTTACAAATATAGTAATGTTATGAAGCTATTAAAGGTAAGAAACGATGCTGCTATAGTGTATATAATGTTTAAGATTAGTATAACTAAACAGGTGACCATTAGACCCAAAAATAACAAAATCTACATGACAAGCACATTTCAGTCTTAAAAGTAGAATTACAGAAATGATCTGTTTTAAAATGTCCATCCACAACATAGTCCCTCATTCCAATGATCTTCCAAAGCTTAACAATAGTCATGTGAAAGCACTGGAGTATCCATAAACACAAGATATTTCACTTATCCAAAGCATTAAGTCCTACAAGACACATTTGAATTACTTAACATAAATATAAACACGACTGAAAATTATTTAAAAACAGTCACCTATTACAGTTTTCTTGAAAACAAGTTCAATGATCAGAAATCTAACAAGTTTCTCTAAAACACTCTTCAGTCAATTTTCACTCCAAATGATTGAGCCAGTGCTCATGATGCTGAAAAATGGATGTCAAACAGCAAATTGTATCCACATCTTCATCCCCATTGATAAGCAGGAGCACTTACATCCCTTGGCTAAAAACAGCCACTAAGGACCTGTAAAAAAAATCCATAACAGTAGGACTTCAATCATTAGCATCTTTCATCCATACCTTCTATTTACCATAACTGGGAACCAGAAATGTTACTGGTCATTAAACAACCACAGAGCTGTTCTGCAGCAGGAAACCACTGGCTTTACATTACAACCAATTAACCCCAAATAATAATATAGGCAGATTTAAAAAAAAATATATCCAAAAGATGCAACAGTGCTCAATGGTCTGTCAATCATCCATCACCATTTCCCTGCTTCTAGTTTTCTATAAGGATCCTAAAAACTAGAAAGATGACAATGGGTTCAACAGATTTATGGTGTTGCCCCAGATGAAAGAAAGTGTGAAGCTGTTAATGACAGTACACACAGTAAAAGAGCTATAAAAATAGAATTGTGACCCTATTATGTGTGAATTAACAACAAAAAAGCTACAGATACCTTTATATACTTTATTTACTTGGCAAGAACGTTTCAAATGTTAGAGGTAAATGATGAAAGAGGAACACAGGGACAAATTCTTAAAGACATATTTTGAAATTTCAAGACTATAACTCAGATGGAAGCACCATACAGAGAAAGAAACTGATAAGTTATTCTTTTTGAATATATGAAAATATGGGACCATACTGTATGGAGGAAAATATACTCCAGAAAAAGGAGATCTTGTATTTTGGGTACAGGTGTAAAAAACGTTTGACAGCATCACATCACAACTGGTGCAGGGTGACTGACATTTACATAAACCTTCAATCAACCTCATAAAAATAAGAGAGATCAAAAATCTCCACTGCCATTAAGAAGACTTCACAATCTAATCTTTCATATTCATTATCTGTTTCTAGGAAGAATATCTCCCAGTCACTGTTTTCTTAGGTGAGAAGAGGGTATCAAGAATCAGTTGACCATATCCTGTGGCTGCAGTGGCCTTCATGAAGCCAGCTTGACAGTCACTAAGCACAGGCAGACAGCATGCAGCCTAGTTGTCTCAAGTTTGACTAGTATCTTGTGTTAGCAATGAAACCGATTAATTAGTGGTAAGAGATCTATGACTAATATATTGTGCTAGCAATGAAACAAATTAATTGGTGGTAAGAGATCTAAAGATGTTATATTTTATCTCCTCAATATGATCTGATAGCACTTAGTTAAATAACATGACCAGGGCAAAAGACAAATTGCTTTTTCATTACCCAGTACATTTGAATCAACAAAGCATTTGGCTTGGTGCTCTGCATGAATTTAATTGTTGAATAGCTTCTTCCACCTCCATCCCTGGTACAAGGTGACCTAATTATTCCTTTTGCTCATCAGATTGACTTGACAGTGGAAGGTTTCTAAAATACTTCATTATCCTTTAACATCTTGTTGTGGGAATGTCCTTCACACACAGTGGTGTAAAAAGTCTGTGAATGAAGCTGTAATACCCCTTAATCTGAAGGTGACCTCATTCCCTTGTCCAACCTACATTGCCTCACTGAAGGAGCTACCTCAGAATGGTTCAGGCTGTAAGTCAGTAGCATGATTGGTATCTCCCCTACTTCTATGAACATAATCTTACAATCTTGCTTCATGTGGCAAGATTTATTTTCTAACAATGAAAAACGCATGTCCCAAAATATGTGATATGTATTTAGATTTTTAAAGTAGGCTTCATTAATAACAAAGGTATCGACAGCCTCAAAGAAGAGAAAAGTTTTGAAATCACTTTTTTTGTTGAGATACCCTCTGCTATATAAGAGGAAATGGATATACTTAGGTGTAATAAAAATATATTAAAGCATTATAAAGAAGTAATAAAATCATAGTAAAATGGGAAAAAATCCTTTGTGTATAATCAAAAGATTTGGGTGAAGTTTTAATATGATGGTACTGCATGCTTATGGACTGGTTGTTTAATCCATGGTGAATGGTTATGCAGTTTAAAAGTGATATTTTTTATTTATGGAAATTACTCAGCAGGATATACTGGTTCTGCAAGTAGCTTTTTTTTTTTTTTTTTTTTGCTTTAGTCCAAATAGGATTTGTAGCATTGAAAGTGATGGAAAGGGGAACCTGTGACCTGGGTGGATCATTCAGCCTTGCAATTTTCATTTATCAATCTCATCCTCATTCTCTGAAACTGGTCAAGTCCTCTGTAAAAATTTGCAAGCAGAATTTTATTTTATTTATTTTATTTTACATTTCTTGACCGGATTAATCTGACTGAGCTTAGTAGCTAATTTTCAGCAGAGACCCAGGGAGAAAAGCTCCACAGTAAGATACAATTTCATTAAATAAGAGGATTAGATTATGTGACAAACATTAGGATTTCAGAAACTACATACAATATTAGTATAGCTGTTACAGACAATGAGGATATGCCATGAGTAGGGCAATAATCTGTTAATAGAGAAATACAAAAACTGTTCTAAATTCTTAAAACAACAATAATTTGTAGGCATAGCTGGCCTTAGGCATAGGCCAACTAGGCAGTGATCTAGCAGAGGTGATTTTCTAGTATTTATTTGCTGTAAGTAGACCTGGATGGGAGCACTGAGTGGTGTGGTAGGGGGGCGCTGTGGAACCCTTTTGCCTAGGGCACCAGTTGACCTAAGGCCGCTCCTGCTTATAGGATGTTATGGCTAGTATTTATTGAATAATGGGAGAGATCATAGGGACAGAGTGAGGCAGAAGGGAGATATGTAAAAGGGGTAGATAGGCAATAATAGTATATAGGATAGTGTAGGAGAGGGGCTAGTGAGATGATGCTGGGAAAAAAGGGGGAGAAATTGTATAGGGAGAGAGATTGGGTAGGAGGGGAGGGGGTGAAAAGGAGTCTTTGGTATGAGGAATTGAATTTTAGGGAGGGTGAGTGCAATGGCAAGACCATTTTGTTTTTAGGTATTCTCTAGAGACTCTAAAGGCTGTTTTGAATTGATTAGGGTGTTTAAGGGATCTAATTTCTAAGGGAAGTTTATTCCAGGATATGGCAGGGTTGTAAATGTAGAGGGTGCAACCAGTTTTGGTCTTGGGTTTATATATTTGTAGCAGGTCTAGGTCAGAGCTATGCAGAGACCTTGCTGGGGAATATTTAGAGATAATGGAAGTAAGGCTAGGGCAGAAATAGTGCTGGTAAAGGATAGAGTGGATAACCTGTAGTTGAGGAAGGAGGAGCTGATGGGGTAATTCAAGCCAGTCTAATTGTTTTAGGGAAAGGCAGTGGTGTGACCTGTAATTATTATTAGCAGCAAATCTAGCCACCTTATTGTAGGTTGATTCAAGTTTGGTTAGGAGTGATGAGTTCAGATTGGTAAGACTGTGGCAACTATACAATAAACTATGAAGAAGGTAAGCATGGGAGAGAGTAATTTTTGCTTTGCTAGTTAAGTACTTTTTGTTGCGGTAAAGGAGTCCTAGTTTTTGGTGTGTCTTTTTAATACAGTTAGACACATGTAAATCAAATTTAAGTTGGTCATCAATTGTGACTCCTAGGAGTTTTGAGCTAGATTCAGCTGTGATAGATATGTTATTGCTGGATAGTATAGTAAAAGTAGATTTGAGATTTGTAAGGTTTTTGGGGAGAAACAGTAAGAGCTTGGTTTTCTTAGGGGTTAGAATTAGTTTGTTGTCCTGGAGCCAGGATTCAATGGAGCTAAAGGATGCTTGGGTAGAAGAGTAGAGGTCTGAGGGAGTGTCAGAGATAGTGATAACAGCTGAGTCATCAGCATATTGAATAAAGGATGACTGGGGACATGAGATAACTAGTAAATTAGTGAAAATATTAAAGAGAAGTGGGCCAAGAATAGATCCTTGGGGGACTCCCATCTTCACTGGGAGGGTAGGGAGTAGAAAAGAAAGCCATTTGACAAATTGCAGGCAGTCTGAGAGGTAGCTAGAGAATCAGGAAATATTGAAGAAGAGAAATTAAAGTTTGACAGTTTGGCTGGAAGCAGAGGGTGGGAGATCATGACAAAGGCCTTGGAGAGGTCTAGGAATAGACAGGAGACCAGTTTATTGTTATCATGAGCAAGAGATATGGTATTTATGCAGGATATTAGAGCAGTAGTGGTACTATTTATGAGGTGAAAGCCATGTTGTGTGGGTGTAAGAAGGTTTTCCTGAAGTAGGTATTGCATGACTTGTTTGTGGATACATTTTTCCAAGATTTTTTAGAGAGGAGACAAGATTGCAATAGGCCTGAAATTAGAGATGTCGGTGGAGTTACCTCCTTTATGTATTGGCAAGGTGTAGAATTTTTTTTCATAAGGAGGGAACATAAGATTCAGATATGGAGTGACTGATTAGAATAGAGACAGAGAAAGTAAAGGGTTCTGCAACAATCTGCAGGAAGTAGGAAGGTAGATTGTCTGCAGAAGGGGAGCATGGTTTGAGTTTAGAGAGTAAAGATTTTATTTTATTTTATAAAGAATCTCCCATGAGCTCCCACCTTATTTCTATTTTTTTTTTTCTTTTTGTCACAAAGACCCCACTGATCTTGTTAGTACTTGCAATGGTGTGCTCAGACAGGCATTTGATCAGGTGGCTCCTAGAAAAATTCATCCATTTAGGTTAGTCCTACAGGAACCATGGTTTGATTCATTCCTTAAGACACTTAGGAGAGTTGTACATAAACTTGAATGTAGATGGTGGCATATGGGTCTGCTTAAGGACAAGCCTGATTTAGATAATAATTTTTCTGCATACCATTTGGAGATTAATCAATGTAAATCTGCTTACCTTTATAGACAAACCTTCAAGGCAGATAAAAGTCTGGCAAACATTTTTTTTTAGTTATTGGACACTCAGCAAGATTTGTCTTCTGAGGAATGTGAACTTTCTGCTCAGTACTTCTTTGCCAAGATTTCCTTCTTCAGTTCCTCATGCTCCCCTCCTTTATTTACTTCCCCTACAGTTAGTTGTTGGGAGTTGACCCTTCAGTATTCATAGGTAGAGTTTGTCATTCCTGACAATGATACCCATTACACTTTTATCTCCGCAATGTGTACTATCACCTGTTCCTTGGACCCATATCCTATTAACTTTGTAATGGATTCCTTCAAGGCCATTGGTCCATTATTATATGAGATTGTTACCACCTCTCTTAGGAATGGGATATTTCCTCCTTACTTAAAGGAGGCTTTAGTATCTCTGATCCATAAAAAGGCTGACTTGGATTCAGACAGCCACAGCAATTATTGACATGCTTCAAATATTCCTTTCCTTGGCAAGGTCTTAAAGAAAGTGATATACTTTCAGCTGAAGTCTTACTTGAGCAGTTGAGACATCCTCTAGACATTCCAGTCAAGTTCTTATGTTAAGATAAAGCACTAAGACAACTCTTATTAGAAATTTTAAAGAACTCCTAGTTGACAGAGACCAGTGTCATTATTCAGTCATGGTCCTTCTTGATCTCTCATTGACATTTGACTTGGTAGGCCATATAATCTTGCTGGACCATTTGGAACATTACTGTGGTATCTCTGGTGCTGTCCTTGATTGATTGGCTTCATACATTTCTGTTTATGCACAAACAGTGATGTATACCTTTGGTCTGCTCATCATAAAATTTGGAGTTTTTTGGAAAATCACTGAGGATTGAAGTCACTACATAATAACAAACATTTGAATTTCAGGCTTCATATCCTTCAGAAAATGCATGATAATGCAAAACCTATTATTTTAGCAACTTTCTATGTTTATAAGAGCAATATTTAAAATCTGTCCCTATTTTTGGGCCATTATCCTGCCATTATTTTTGGCTCTGACCAGATTTCTTATGCTAAGAAGTTGAGAGGTATGACCCTAACTTAACGGTTGGAACTTATCCATGACTGCATATTCAGTAACAGGCTTAAACTCAATACCGCTAAGATTGTTTCTATGATGGTTCATGCAACACTGACAGATTCTTCCTTTTGTGTTTTATCACCTGATATCTCATACAGGAAGACAAGCTTCAGTTTGTGTCAAATGTTCATGATCATGGTGAGATTTTTGATGACAAGTTAGCTTTAAAGGACTAGATTTCTGCTGTTGTCAAATCTTTTTGTTTTCATCTTCAGAATATTACCCTTATTACGCACCTCATTCCAACTAAAGGTCTCCCTATGATGGTGCAAGCCTTGGCCTCCATCTGTCTTGACTATTGTAATGCATTGTTTGTAGGTCTTTCAGAATATGAACTTGCATGTTTACAGTTTCTGTAAACCTCTGTATCTCAGTTATTAACCCGAATCTCAAGGTATTATCATATTATCCTGATTCTGTGCAATATGCATTGGCTACCAGTTCAGCACAGCATTATTTTTAAGATCCTTGTTTTAGCTTACTTAGCTGTCCAAGAAATGGTCCACCTTATTTATGTGAACGTTTGACCAGGTATTCTCCTCACTCATTACAATACTCATGGCCTTCTATATATTTCATAGGTTCATAGGTGTGTGCTAAGCTAATGGTCCTGGAGCCTTTACAAGCCTAGCCCATAGGATTACACTGGCATCGTGCCACCCAACCTTAGTTCCCAGTCCCTCTATCAAGTAGAGCCACTGGATTGATCCCCAGAGTGAATTTTCTATTTTCCATCCACTCACCAAGATTTCTCTTGAAGAGGGTCAGTGAAGTGCTCTGTTTGACATGTATGGGAAGTCTGTTCCATAGCATGGGTAGTCTTGGGTTATGAATCTGTCCCTCCAGTTGTTCTGTTGATTGTGATAATGAGGTTGAGGTCTCTGGAGCATGTGGTGCAGAGGGATTGGGATTTCTTTTGATGTAGCATTTCTAACAGTGCTGGGTCAGACATGGCTTTGTAAGTCAAGCAGAGATCACCTCTAAGTAGGGGATATGAGACAGAGAATAGTTTTTGAGTCTGTCCATATAGGACAAGTGTTTGAGGCCTAGGATCCTCTTTGTAAGGTACTTCTGTGGCCTCTCCAGTTGTTGCGGGTGTCTAGTGAGGCACATGCCAAATGGGGCATTGTACTCAATGATTGGCTTAATAAGGGAAGAGTAGAGGGAGACAATGACCTCTTTTTTCCTGGATGCACACCCCTTAGTAATGAGATGTGCCACAAAGAAGGAATTTCTGACCACAGTGGCAATGTGGTGGTCAAAAGAGAGGTTGCTGCCAACCTGTGTTTCCAGATCTCTAATAACTCCTTCTGTGTTCAGTGGACTACCATCGATGTGGTAATTCATGGGGAACCAGGTTATTCCCAAAGGGGATGATGACACTTTTTTGGCATTGAGCTTAAGGCCATGGTTCTGACACTAGTCGTTGGTCTCAGTGAGGCCTTTTTGTAGGATGTCAAGATCACTTGGGGAGTTAATAATAGCTCCCAACTTGGAATCATATACAAACTTTGTCAGCCAGAGTCCCTTCGTGTTAGCCTGAACTTCAGAAAAGTATATACCAAATAGGAGAGAACCCAGGACTGAACCCTTTGGGACTCCACTCGCGACAGGTTGGCAGTCTGACTTGGAGTCAGCTACTTTCACACAGTGGGTTCTATCTGTGAGCCAGTTTGCAACCCACCTAGTGATATAGGGGTTGATGCATAGCTTAGTGAGTTTTTCTATGATTCCTGAGTGGGGAATGCTATCAAAGGCCTTGGCCAGATCAAGGTAGGCTGTATGAATCACCTTTCCTTCATCCACAGCTCTGGTGACTGACTCAAAGAAATCGACCAGGTTGAGCAGGCATGATCTACCCTTCACAAAACCAAACTGTGTGGGATCTAGAGTTTGGAGATTCTCTATAGCCTTGTTTATTAGGTCCATGATGATGCGTTCCGTAGCTTTGCATATTAGACTCGTCAGGCTAATGGGGCAATAGTTCCCAGGGTCTGTAGTCACTCCTCCTTTGTGGAGAGGGATGACTATAGCAGTGCAACATTCGGTAGGGACAAAGCCTGAGGTGAGACTGTGATTGAACAGGGCACACAGGTGAGGTGCCAGTTCACTCTGTAGTTCATGTAGAACACAGCCAGGGATATTGTCAGGTCCCATAGAAGCTGTATTCTTGGTCTTGGACAGTGCTGTTTTAACTTCTGCAGCAGTAATTCTGGGTACCTGGCAATCTACTGGTATTGTGATTGGTTCTTTTAGTGGGGGAGAGAGGGGTAAAGTTGGCACTGAATCTGTCGGCCAGTATATTGGCAATATCTGTTGGCTCAGTATAGGAGGTACCATTGTGCAGTAGCTCAGAGCAAATCCGGGTATTGGCATGGAGATTCTTTATGTATCTATAGAAAGCCTTGTGGTTGTCTTTACTATCTGCTGCAACTCTGTTTTCATAATTAGCATTAGAGGATTTCATAAAGGATCTCAACTGTTTGTTGAGGCTGATAAGAGAGCTTTTCCAGTCTTGGGATTTCACAATATTCCACATCAGTTTCCTCCTTCTGTTGTAGAGTTTGTTTATGACAGAGGACCACCAGATTGGCTTCCTTTTCTTGGAGGGGAGCATCTTGGTTCTATTGGGTATGGCAAGATCCATGCATTTGAGTTCGTACAGTGCACTGGTGTATGATTCAGGGGTCATGCAACTATTCTCCATTTCCATGGGTGCTGTGAAGTTAGCCATCTCTGTTTTTAGGAGCCCAAAGTTAGCTTTGGAGAAGTTTTTCATGGTGGTTACATTTGCGGGGGTGGGGTGGGGGTGGGAGGGTTGTGGATTTCCAAGGTGATTAGTTTGTGGTTGGATCAAACCAGGGAGGAGTTGACTACTGGTGTATAGCAACGGTCGCCCATGTTAGTAATTACCAGGTAAAGGATGTTGCTACATCTAGTGGAGGTAAGAACGAGCTGGTCTAGGGCATTGGAATTAATGAATTCCAGGAAACGTTGAGCAATTGTATTGGTACATGAGTAGTTTTCCTAGTTAATGGAGGAGTAGTTGAAGTTGCCCAGTATGAGAATGTTAGGTTGGACCCTAATATTCTACAGGGTGCTTAGGAACGTGGAGTGTGAGTCTTGGGACATGGTTGGGGACATATAGCAGGTGACGACCTGAATCGTTGTCTTACCCAATGTTAGCTACGCCTGAAGTTTCTCTGATGCATTATGTTGGGCTACCAGTCTGTAGGTGTGTGTATCCTTTATGAATATGGAAACACCACTGCCTTTGGAGCTTCGATCCAAGTTCTAGGGTCAAAAGGTGTGGAATGAGTTACATTCTAGTAAAGCAGGGGTGTTTTCTGCTGTCTTGAACCAGGTCTCAGTTACAGCACAAGTGTCAATGTTCTCATCATATAATCTGGAATCCTCTGGTTTCTGATCATTTAGTTATCAAGGACCTCTGTTGTGGAATTTGCTCCCTGAATGACTTTGGGATTCTCTCACTGGTTTTAAGTGAAGGTTAAAATGATACCTATTTGAATTGGCCTATGACTGATAGGTTTGCTTCTTTCAATTTAATTATATTTTTGTGTGCTATTATGCTGCATGCATTTCTTTATAACGTATTTGTGAAATATGTACATTTACATTATGTACACTGCCGGGGTTCAGGCACTTAACTTCAATGTGTATTTTAACCTTGGAGTGGTGATTTGGTCCTGGAAATACAGCTGACACATTGCCTGTTTTGCTTTTCGTTCTTCAGTTGTAACAGTGTGTTTCGTTTTACTAACTTCAATGTGTACTTGAACTTGGTTTACAATAACATTTACCTCAGAACGACTAGTGATTTTCTGGGGTCTATGTTATATTATCGCATGCTTAGAAAAGCGAACGATAAATAATTGACCCCGTGTAAGTGATAGCTTACAATGTCGAAACCTCAGAACAGAGATTTTTTTCCAAGGGAAAAAAAATTGCTGTTCCAAAAATAAAAAAAATACTTTAAAATATTACATAATGTGGGGGGCTTTGCTCCCACACCCCCTGATGTGAGGGGCTGTGCCCCCCACACCACCCTACTTAAATATACCAACTCCAAGATTGCACTACAGTGCCAAAAATGGTAAAGTAACAAAAGTGGCCAAGCAAATTCTTTCCCAGGGAAAAAATTAATTGAAAAGCCACTTCGTTATTTTGCCCTTTCGCTCTTGTCAGTTCAATCAAGATGCATTTCACAAACTGCGTCTGCAATCTGGTAATAGGAACCCATTTTCTGTACCAATAATGCTTTCTTTTGCTATGCTGTAGTCAACATATCCATGAGAATTTGACCAAAATGATACTGAGAGAACTAATGGTACTAATTTATCACTAGGTTACTTAGCAAAATGCTTCAAGAAGTTGTATATAGAATAATACAAATGAAAAGTAGGAGAATGCAGATAAAGGTATCACAAATGTATGCACGGTTCATGTATTGGAATATGGTATAGCCTCACTTAAAGTGCTAGTTCTTGCAGTTTTCCCCAGAAGAACATTCAGTGACACTGATATTCTTCTTCTTTACTGCTACATCCACCTGCACACTTGCATTCCATAGGTTTTTCATACTCCAGCAGTCTTTAGTGGTCCACGATTCATAACCCATGTGTATTGCATACTTACAGAAAAAAACCCAGTGGGATTTCTATCCACTCTATCCTGCAGGAACATCTGTCATGTGGTAATTAAGTATTTCATTGAACTGAAGCCTTATATCAGAATGCTTTTATATTTAAAGGGAATGAATGCCAAGCAGTGAGACTGCCACATCTTGGAGGAAGAGTGAGACATTTTCTGTATTTTAAAGTAACATGCTTCCTCTCAGCGGTGGCATTTGTTACACAAACTTCATTATGATTGCATGAATTTAGGATATTCATGTATTCAAGTAACTGTTTTGTGAAATTGGGACTGAGCTGCTGATTTTTGAAGTGATGGCTTTAATGATATCTTAATGAAACCACCTCAGATGCCTCAAATGCTCTGTCATTCTCAAAGTAGGTTTAGCTCGTAGCCTGAAGAGTAAGGTTACTGCTGCAGATGGCTACTTAGCATGTGCAGTAGTGTGTGATCGATTATTTACTTAAACTGTATCCATGTTCAGAGCTGATCACACCCTGATGTAGTCCAGCTGCATTCCACTCATTTAGTTGCTCCATGCAGTTTCACCTTGCTTTTAAGTCACCAGCCACCCTAAATGGCTACCCTATTACTTGTTGGGAAAAAACACTTAATGTGGTTACAGCTCATTGATTTTGAAGATTTTTTTTCTCATTTGGTCGAAGCTTCAGCCTGTAGTAACTTAACAGAGAACAGAGACATAGTTGAACCAGTTAAATACTCGCATCTTCTTACTGAATCACTTGTTCATAAAAGTTTACCCATTTCATTCTTTAGAAAAGAATGGATGCAAAAAAAAAAAACACTTTTCTACTAGACAAAGCTATTAAACTGGAAAGAAATGCAAACCACATAAAAATACCAAAGGTAGACAGTTAGCAATATAAAAAAGTAATAAATGCAAATTGCACAATCATTAGAAAAGCCATGACAAAGTGACATACAAAAACTTAATAAAATTAAGCACTTTCATCCTGAATATAACAGCAGACTTCATCAGAATAAACTACACCACGATTATAAACTATTTAAAACAAACGCATCATGATGTTATACTCATTCCATCCAATTATCATCAAAAACTCCATTTTAAAACACATAAAAAGTTGAATATGAACCCCAAATGAACTGTGATAAAAATATGATGACAATGTTATATATACAGTTTGTGTAATAACAAATTCAGCATTTGTTTGCACCTCAGCTGAAATCTCTGAGCTGTAAAATTCAGGATGAATGATGTTTTGATGCAGAACTCTGCCCACTTGTTCTGAGCAGAGTCCTTTGTTCAGAAGCAGGTTTTCTAGGGGAGCCACCAGTTTATGGTGTAAAAGCATGAGTCAAAGCTGCCTATACTATCCAGGACCTATATGAATTGCTCTTTTCAATTTTCTTTGCCTTTTTAGTATCACTCTTATAATCAGTGTGGTTGGTGGAAAGACATATATTATGTCCTGACTGAAGCTGATTGAAAGGCACTCAACATTCCTTGTGCTTTAAGAAACTTACCAAAGCAGAGAAGAAGCTAGTGATTCCAATAAAGGACAAAATTGTCCACTCTGGGTTGATACTATATTTTTGTCAACATCAGGCAGTTCTCCTTGTTTGACTACATCTCATTAAATACCAAGGCTTTTCTGCTCAGATTGTCTGCCAAGGTATCCATTCAGTGTGGACAGCAAATCAGATGGAGAAGAAGATTTGTTTAAATAATGAGGTCCCAAATAATCATTACAAGTCTGTCAACATAGTATAAGTAGGTCATTCCCTCTGCTGGTGTACTACAGCAACATTGTGCTATGTTGGCCACAGAAACAGCTGAAAAACAATTAAAATTAGTAAATCAAACATGACTTCAACAGTCAAAAAGAATTCAGTTGGGTCCTCCATACTTGTATATACTATGTCAGTTCTTTTGACTGAACTGCATTTCATCATCTTCTTTCGGCTGTTCCCGTTAGGGGTCGCCACAGCAGATCACCTGTTTCCATTTCTTCCTGTCCTCTGCATCTTGCTCTGTCACACCAACCACCTGCATGTCCTCTCTCACCACATCTATAAACCTTATCTTAGGCCTTCCTCTTTTCCTGTTACCTGGTAGCTTCATCCTTAGCATCTTTTTCCCAATATACTCAGCATCCCTCCTCAGCACATGTCCAAACCAACGTAACCGTGCCTCTCTGGCTTTGTCTCCAAACCTTCCAACCTGGGCTGACCCTCTAATATACTTATTAATAATCATGTCTACCCTCGTCACACCCAGTGCAAATCTTAACATCTTTAATTCTGCCACATCCAGCTCAAACTCCTGCCTTTTTGTCAATGCCACTGTCTCCAACCCATATAACATAGCTGGTCTCACTACCCTCTTGCAGACCTTCCCTTTCACTCTTACAGGTACTCGTCTGTCACAAATCACTCCTGACACTCTTCTCCACCCACTCCATCCTGCCTGTACTCTCTTCTTCACCTCTCTTCCACACTCACCATTACTCTGAACTATTGATCCCAAGTATTTAAACTCATCCACCTTCGCCACCTCTACTCCTTGCATCCTCACCATTCCTCTATCCTCCCTCTCATTCACACACACATATTCTGTCTTAGTCCTGCTGACCTTCATTCCTCTTCTCTCTAGAGCATATCTCCATCTTTACCTCACCTATAACACCTCTACTATGCATTGTTGTAAATATTTTTATTTTATTTTTATTTTTTATTTTACATTTGTTGACTGGGATAGTCCAACTGGATGCATGTCCATTTTCAGCGGAGGCCCGGGGAGAAAAGCTCCAAGGGTAAGCAGATACAGCATTACATAATACCAGCATTACATATTACAAACAGACTATTTACAGAGATTACATAAGTAAGCAAGTTAAACAAGTTCCACAGGTTACAGTTAATCCTGAGCACAAGTCAGGATTAAATTAAATTACACAGTAAACTGGTTAACAGATTTTTACACATTCTAGAGAGAGTTAGCCAGGCTTGATACATTGACATAGCCAAATATATATATATTTTTCATCTGTGTTATGTTATATCACTATATGTCATAATTTAGTTATACCTCTAACCTTACTTTACTGTTACTGTATATGTAACCCAGGCTGAGTCTGCAAATGGTCAAATCTGATCAGTGCTCTTCCCCAGTAAACAGACAGAAATAAGTATATATACATGTTGTCAGTCTTATTTTATAGCAAGAGTCCCCCCTAATGGTCAGGATGTGATGTTACAGATGTGCTCCTGCAGGGGTATCTCCTGTAAAAAATGCAACCAGACTGACTTCTTTCATTTTTTTCTCTCTCATATTATGACTTTCTACAGCATGGATTCTTATGAAAAACATCTGTATATGAAAACATTTCAAGAAGGTCACAGAACACCTTTGGCATGAATTCACTTAAATTATGTTCCTTAAAGGTGTTACTGCCACAAAATAAAGTCTTTCATTTGAAAGGTTTATGAATCAAAAATGATTTTTGTAAACTCTCTTCCATTCTGCTCTTTGCAGTGTTTCAGGTATGTGTACTGTCTTTCCAAAAAAAGTCAGTTGCGTGCATTTCTCTAAAACTGTGAAAAATATGTTACTGTGCAAAAATGGCACAATCATTTAGTCAGACCTCAAGAAGCATCCTGTACATACAGCTTTCTTAGTTGTACTTTGGTACTAAGCTACAAAGTCCAAGCAAGTGAATTAGAAACGCAGAAAAATAACTGTTGTTTTTATTTCACATCAAAGCACTGCAACACATGCTCCATGTTTCTATAATTTTGTTTTTCTTCTAAACTGCTGTAATCTGAAAGGTAAATCCAAAGGCAACTGAACTGTAGAAAAAAACATGCAATATGAACTCAGATTACAACAGCTTAGTTTCTGCATGACTTTTCACAGAGATCCACATAAATGTACAAGGCTAGCTAATGGTCACTGCCAAATCAAAGGACTATTATAGCCAAATAGTCTCATACCTAGTGTTCTCTAGACTTCCAGGTGAAAATTAGATTTGATTGATCTTCTGTGTTATTGATTTTTTATCTGTAATTTTCATTTAATGTCTAAATATTACCACTGTTTAAATGTAACCACCGTGTAGTATAAAGATTCTGGTAATCTCCACTATTATCTTCCTCTTTCATCATCAGCCCCGCAGCATTTCTTTCCTTTGATTTGACTTCATTACTAAAGTGGACTGAAATAGCAAATTCTAATGTCTAAACTAAATGACCATTTTATTTTCTGCATTGTGTTTGGTCCCCAGCAACATTTTTCGATGGCCAGACGTGGCTCATAGACATGAATGACTGTCCATAATCTTCATAGACTGCCTGGCAAGACTATCTACACATGTAGGCATGAAAGACACCATCTAATATGTTAACAATAAAATATGATGCACTTTCTGTGCTGTTGAAAAAAGAAATGTTACATCTACGTTTGCATATGTCTAAATATACTGCACATTTTTTCAGTAAGCTCTTCCTGACTCTACATATGCCTTAACTATCGACAGAAAATCTATGTTCATTTATTTGAAACCTCCACCCCATTTTTTAAATAGTTTTCATTAGCAACTATTCATGCAGCTTACAATGCTGACAGAAACCTGGGCTCAGTCATATTGAAAATAAAACATCTTCTTTGTCATTTCACACGTCACAATGTGCTAAAGCAGTATCACACCTACACAGAAAATGTGGCATCCTAATCAAGTACCAAAGAAAAAGAGAATGCCATTTTCAGCTCTTTTTGTAAGAGATAAATGATCACAGTTTCATATTTACTAAAATGTTTCTCAAGTACAAGAGTCAGTAAATGGACTCAGAGCTTAAGTACTGTGAACTTAAGGGCAACACTGCACTTTCCTTTTCATAAAATTTGCGTTATAATTACCCCAATACCAAGGACTAACTTCACTAATAACTAAATTTAACTATCAGATGCAATTATAAAAATGTTTATATATTGTTTGCAGGTGGATATAAAGTTCTCCCCAATTAACCCCACTTCCTCAAGCTATCAGAATCAGATGCTTTTGAACACATATCTTCTCAAGCAGCCTATTAAAAACAGATTTCAGAAAGATTAGAATACTCCTTGCTAACACTTTTACTCTTTCTCACAGTCAGGAGATACCAAACCCAGTCCTAAGCAACTCACTCATCCACCTTAGATTCTATCTAATCTATCAGTTAATATTCTCCAAACTACTGTTCTCCCAATGCTTTACCTAAATTATCTCATGGAAAATAAAAATGCACATTATATACTCAAGACACTCTTAGCAAAATTGACTTACCTGTAGACTGAATATCAAAGTAGATTCAGATATCATTGCTATATTGGCAGGCTTTGAAACATGACAGAATCCTGAAATCAGTCTCCACCCTCAAAATGATACATACAGAGCTGGAACTGAGGATGACACTATCCTGTTCTCTTAAAAATTGCCTACAAGCTTTGCTAGCTAGAAATATTTCATCTTTCAGTGAATATGGTTAGTACTCAGTTATAGCCAAAATTTCATTAGACTGATATTATTAAATTGTACATCTGTGTTGCATATATACCACCATCATCTTCCTTAGAATTACTGTCTGACCTGTGCTATGAGTTATCAACATGGACACACAGGTCCAACTTCATTTTACATAGACAGCTTAACCCTAGCTATCTAGGCTAGACTATCTCTAAATGTAGATACTGTTGATTTTTACTCAATTTGAAGCACCTTGCTGCAGCTATTACAAGGTCAATAAATTAAAAACCAAAATATTCAAAGATTATTAAACTGGATGTTGTTGTTGTTGTTTATCTTTCAGCTTAGGGGTCACCACAGCGGAACTCTGGTCCGCTAATGATTGGCAGTAAATTTTCACAAACGCCGAGGTGCCTGCTTGACGTCCAACCTTCAACGAAGGCATGCCCATTTTGCACATGTCTTTCAAATGCCGACCCAACCGCGGGGGAGGACATGCAGACTCCACACAAAAGGCACTCCCTGCACTCCAGCCGAGAATCGAACGGAAGAACCTCTTGCTGTGAGGCAACAATGCTACCGCTGCACCACCGCGGATGATAAAGATTATTAAACTGGATAATAACAAATATTTGGCAGTTATGAGTGTTATACTCAGATATCACTATCTTATTACCTATATGTGACCAGTTCCCTCCAATTTGATTCCTAGCAATCAACAGTCATGGAAACCTCTATAAAGGAGTTATGTTATGCTCAAACAGCCAGATCATTCCCTTAGATTTAACTAGGTGAAATTGTCCGGATCTAAAATCCAAAAGACAACTACTCAGAAAATCAAGAAGTAGCTTTTGTGAGATTATTAGAACAAAAAAAGATCTTATACTGTACAGGAAGTATATGTATAGCACAGGACTGATCTTACCTAAAGCCACAGATACCTGTCAAAGACAGAGGTTACATAAGAACTGTCACAAAGTGCAACTTCCCACTGCAGAGGGTGCATTTTATTTGTTTATTTATTTTACATTTGTTGACTGGGCTGGTCTAGCTGGAGACATGTCCATTTTCAGTAGAGGCCCGGGGAGAAAAGCTCCAAGACATGATACAGAGTAGATACAATGTTACAAAAGACCAGTTATTACAGATAGTAAAGAACTATAGATATTACAAAAAGAAAATTATTATTATTATTTTTTTTTACGTGGTACAAAACAAAATATTATCAGTGATTTTGTGAGAAGATACAATATACATATATACAAATATGTAGTATGCAGTAATAATGTTTACTGAAACAAAAGAAAGTTACAGAATGGTGTGGGTGAGGTATAGTGAGGTATAGTGAATAGTAGAAGCTTTAGCCGGGGTTAGTACAAGAGCATAGCCAATGATTATTGAGATAAAACAAACTAGGTAACCGGTCCAACAATATCAAAGTAACCACGAAGATACGATGTTCCACCAAAAGTTTTATTAACAACAAGGCACAGACTAAAACCAACACTGACCTAGGTTTCGTCCTGTTGACTTCCTCAGAGTGTTGGCTCACATTACTTTATACCAATCATTCATAATTAATTGACTGAATAATTAATTCAACCTGTTCACTGTTAATCATGAAAATCAGCAAAATAACCATCTTTTAATGTATAAACATACTAACAACCAAACATAAAATATAAAATATTAAACACATGTTTTGACCTACTTGAAATATGTGTTGTGCTTGTATGTTAATGTTTATGTGTACAAACATATATGCAAAAGTATATATTATCTTAAAAACCTATTTTGACTATCTAGTAGGCTACTTGAATAAAAACATCTTTATGTTAATTAATACATAATTAAAATCAACAAATGTCTACTATATACTAAATATATAATTATAAAAATGTAATATGTAAAAACTCATTTAATAATACATAACTAGTATCCACAGTCATTATCCCAGTATATTTTGTAACCTAAGATACGGTTTGATGGTTATAAATTCATTGAGTCCTGGATATAAGTGTGCATTTAAAATCATCTGCCACTTGATCTCACAAACATCCAAGTGATGCTCAGTTAACCTACCCTGTGGGTCCTGTGACAGTTGCTCTAATATGCAAAAAGAGAATTTATGATCATTATATTCTGTAATATGACGTGCCAAGGCATTTGTGGGTTTTAGATGTTTGATATCCAAGACATGTTCTTTGATTATAACGAAAATTATATTGAAATTGAAAATGAAATTGAAATATTATGAAAATAATGATCATAAATTCTCTTTTTGCATATTAGAGCAACTGTCCCAGGACCCACAGGGTAGGTTAACTGAGCATCACTTGGATGTTTGTGAGATCAAGTGGCAGATGATTTTAAATGCACACTTATATCCAGGACTCAATGAATTTATAACCATCAAACCGTATCTTAGGTTACAAAATATACTGGGATAATGACTGTGGATACTAGTTATGTATTATTAAATGAGTTTTTACATATTACATTTTTATAATTATATATTTAGTATATAGTAGACATTTGTTGATTTTAATTATGTATTAATTAACATAAAGATGTTTTTATTCAAGTAGCCTACTAGATAGTTAAAATAGGTTTTTAAGATAATATATACTTTTGCATATATGTTTGTACACATAAACATTAACATACAAGCACAACACATATTTCAAGTAGGTCAAAACATGTGTTTAATATTTTATATTTTATGTTTGTTTGTTAGTATGTTTATACATAAAAAGATGGTTGTTTTGCTGATTTTCATGATTAACAGTGAACAGGTTGAATTAATTATTCAATCAATTAATTATGAATGATTGGTATAAAGTAATGTGAGCCAACACTCTGAGGAAGTCAACAGGACGAAACCTAGGTCAGTGTTGGTTTTAGTCTGTGCCTTGTTGTTAATAAAACTTTTGGTGGAACATCGTATCTTCGTGGTTACTTTGATTATTGAGATAAAGTTTTAGACTCTTTTTAAAAAGTGAGAGAGAAGTCAGAGATGTGATTTCAGAGGGTAGTTTATTCCATAGTTTACCGACAGAGTTAGAAAACAAGGAGTCACCTGCTGAGTTGTTGGGTTTAGTAGTTTTGATCAACAGTTTGTTTGAGGAGCGTAGGTTTTTGAGATCGTTATAAGGTGTAATTAGGCTAGAGAGTATTGGGGTATTGTTAGGTTGATACAGGGTCTTGTAGGCTATTGTGAGCTGGTGAAATTGAAGGAGGTTATGAAATTCAAGCCATTTTAATTGTTTAAGATTTGAACAGTGATGGGTTCTGAAAGGAGAGCCTGTAGCAAATCTAGCAATACTATTATAGGATGTTGCTAGTTTATTGAGGTTGTTTTTAGAGAGATTGGTATATATTGGGGAGGCGTAAAGCAGAGTGGATGTTAGGTGAGTTCTGGCTATAGTGGGCCTAGCTCCTGGTGTAAGATAAGGTTTAATTCTGTAGAGGGATCCCAATTTTTTGTTAACTGATTTTATTGTGGTGTTTATGTGAGTATCAAAGTTTAGATTGTTGTCTATTGTTATTCTTAACAGTTTAGTGGTAGAGTCAGGAGAGATGATAGTACCATTGTGAGAAGTGAGAGTGAAATGGAAAGGGGTGGACTTTCGGGTTGGTGTGAAGAGTAAGAGTTTAGTTTTTTTGGGGTTTAGAAGGAGGCAGCAGTGTGAGAACCATTGTTCTACAGTGGTGAATGCTTTTTGTGTAAGAGTCTGGAGTTCAGTTTGAGAAGTGGCTGTGCAGATTATGGTGGAGTCATCTGCATATTGAATGCAGGTGGAGTATGGAATAGCTGTTTGCAGGTCATTAATGAAGATGGAAAATAGGAGTGGGCCTAATATGGAGCCCTGTGGTACACCGAGGGAAATAGGCAGGTGGTTAGATAGTTTTTTTGCCAGAGTACAGTCTGCTGACGGTTTTCAAGGTAAGATGTAAACCAGTTCATAGATATGTGATCAAGAGAAAGGGACTTTTCCATTACTACAGCCAGCAGAGACTGCTGATGTGGCATTTGCCTGTCAGACTGATGATGATTGTAACTGTGATGAGCAGTCACATGATATGACAATGACTACTTCAACAGGTTTTGAGATCATGCATGAAAAGTAATATGACTGTAATGTGTCCAGATATAGTAGGCTAAAAACATTAGGAAATGATATATGTGAATCGTTGAGATCTTAGTCTATAGTATAGTCTATATAGATTCATAGAGTAGTACTAGGCTAACTGCCCCTGGAGGCCATTTTAAGGCTAGTTAGTTACCTCATATAAGAATCAAACCCTGCACCTTGTGTCTGTAAGGTAAACACCTTAACCATTATGCCAACCTCTCAAACTGTTTATATCACTGAATTTTATAATTAGCTTAATGCAAAAACTCAAAGTTACTGGTGTTTTAACGTGTACAACAGTGTGCAATGCATTCAGTATTCATAGTCCCTTGCATGCAGGTTGCCACATGACTGTGTCACATTTTCACTTGCTATTACATGAGTAAACATTATATTTCTGGCTATTTTAAGCTCTACTGTCACCCTCTGTCTGCATTGTCATCACAAGGATATGTGAAATTACTGTCTCCTCCAGAAGTCCCAATAAAGGTACATTTCTCATCAAGGGAAGATCTGTCGCCATATAAGAAATATTAACTTCTTGCTGTTTATCATATTGATTGGTCTCATCTATGTATTGAGCGCTGTCACTGCAAAAGGCTTTTACTTTAGTATATAATTTTGTGCAGATTCATTCCAGTTAACCTTGCATTGTGCTAGAGGTTCATCTTGTCCATAGCTTTCCAACAATATAGAAGACATTATGCAATCTTTCAGAAATACCTGGAAAGCATGAAAGACCACTGGCTCTGAAGAATGAAAACTTCCCTACAATCACCCAAGAAGAACATGTGAGATACACGTATATATATTAAAGATGAAAGGTTGATCTGCTTAAGGCAAGAGCAAAACTTTGTGTAGTTAGTGAATGGTGTAAACCTTGTGTCAGAAAATTAAATGCTAAAAAAAGTGATTGGTTACAAGACTGGTAAGTAATATGATGATAACTAAAATGATACTTCCATTGTGTATGTGGGTGTTTGAAGGTAAGGAAAGCTTCAGGAGAAGATAGGTTTTCTGAGAATTTTTATAGGAGAAGGGAAACATTAGCACATAACACTTATATGCAATATGTAATGATGCAATACTGGAAGGAGTGGAGTTGTTAGTGAAAAGCTCAAATGAGGAGGGCATAGGCCTGTCTCCCTTATTAATAAAGATAACAACATTTTAGTTTTGATTCTTGCCAACAGGCAAGAAGAAATTCTCCACAAACTAATAGGGATAGGGCAAAGAAAAGTTGTTAATGGGAGGACAGAGGAAGAAAGTGGCAACTGATGAAGTCTGTTACTCAGGGGATACAAGAAAGTTGGGACCAGACAGGGGTCTTTCTTGATATTCATAAGGCATTTCACATGGTTGATTGGGGATGTCATAGGTTGGTACTAGGCTATCGGCCCTAGGGCCTATACAAGCTTAGCCATAAAAATTCCCTGGCTGTTTCTTTCCACAATATTTACTTCCCTGGACCCCTGACTAGCAGGGTGACTGATGTGATCCCCGGGGTGAATTTCCTATCTCCCATCCATTCGTCAAGGTTCCCTTTGAACAGGACCAAAGAGGAGCTCTGCTTGACATGTATGGGCAGTCTATTCCAGAGTCTGAGGAGTCTCTGGGTCAGGAACCTATCCCTCCAGCATGTTTTGGTCATTGTGATGACAAGGTTTAGATCCCTGGAGTGTGTGGCTCCGGGGATTGGGATTTCTTTAAGTGTAGCATGTCCAACAGCTCTGGGTTTGACATGGCCTTGTATGTTAAGCTGAGATTGTCTCTAAGTAGATGATATGTGACAAAATATAGCTGGAGTTTTTTAGATGGTCAGCATAGGGCATCTGCTTTAGGCCTGTGATTCTTTTAGTGAGGTATTTCTGCGGCTTTTCCAGTTGCTGCTAATGTCTTGAGAGGTACATACCAAACAAGGCATTGATATTCTATAATGGGTCTAATGAGGGATGAGTACAGTGGGACGATGACCTCCTTTTTTTTGGATGAAAAGCCCTTAGTGATGAGGTGTGCCACATAGAAGGATTTCCTGACTATTGTGGTGATGTGGTTATCAAAGGTGAGACCACTGTGCACCTGTGCCCCTAAGTCTCTTATCACACTTTTGGTGTTTAGTGTACTGCCACCTATGTGGTAATTCATGGGTACATGTTTTTTCCCAAAGGGGATAACTATACATTTCTTGGCATTGAGCTTGAGCCTGTGGCTTTCGCACCAAGCATTTGTTTCTGTAAGGCCCTTTTGTAGAATATCCACATCATTTGGGGATTCAATAATGGCTCCCAGTTTGCAGTCATCTTCAAACTTTGTTAGCCAGAATCCCTTAGTGTTGGGCTGTACTTCAGAGAAGTAGATGCCAAACAAGAGCAGTCCCAGGACTGAACCCTGAGGTACTCCACTTGTCACTTGTTTGGAGCTGGATTTGGAGTCGGCTACTTTTACAGTCTGGGTTCTGTTTAGAATATTGGAAGGGACAGGCATGGAGCCAATGTTTAGTGAATGGATCAAAGCATTGCATGACACCACTGAGGTGAGGTTGTTAGCAAATGGGAAAGTAATGAGGGTAGTAAAGCCATGGAAGGGTACAAGCTAAGGGTGCCCTTTGCCCTCTATTCTATTTGTTTTAGTGATACAGGCGAGAGTGCTTGGAAAGGTACCATGTAAGTGGAAAATGTTTAAGCTGTTTGGGGACATTTTTATATTGGCATTGGACAGGCTGGATCCAGTTCTGCAGGAGGACTATGGGATATATAAAGAATTTAGAATGAATTCAGGACTTGAATTTAGTTTAAAGAAGAATGTGCAGGGAAACTGGAACAAGGAAGGGTAAAATAAAAAGGAATTCATGAGAAGGAAAGAGGGGTTAAATATCGGGGAGTAAGAGCTTGGAAGACTTTAGCTCAGGCAGTGCAAGAAAATTATAGTGAGTCATTGGCCCAACTTATTGGTTTGTTAAGCAGATGATTTGTTAAATCTAGTATGTTAGTCAGACAAATAAATGTGGTACAGATGATGATACATTACAGGGTACTATATATGCTTAGACATCCCCCTTCTAGAGAAGATACAAAGTAAGTTCAGAAGATGCAGACAAGTTGTGATAGGTAAGTATGGAATACTGGGAGGGGGGCAGAGTAGTGAAAGAAAGATTACAACTGAGGAGAAAATGAGGAGGATGAGGGAAGTCTGACTTCCAGATGTATCTGCAGGCAGCAATATTAGTATTTGTTTTAGGATCTCAGGAAGGTCATGAAGATGAAGAGGTGAAGAGTGGGAGATCTTTAGGTTAAATAGGGGTTTGGAGCTGTGGAAAGTAGAAGGATGCAAAAGTGAAACAGTTAAGGAGCCCAGAGTAATGAGTGCATGGAATGATCCCAATGTTAAAATACAAAACTCTGAAATGGAGGGGATACAGCCGGGGGGGGGGGGTGGCAAATAAGGTAGCTGATGTGGTATACAGATTAGAGAAGGAGGAGTACAGGTGTAGATTCATCAGTTTGAAGGAAGAGATAGAAAGATTTGGCCTGAAAGCAAGGAAATTGTTACAGTTTATGTAACTAAAACTGGCTGCAAAGGCCTGGTTAGTAAGTGTTGGTATAATGTGTCCAATTCAATAAGAAGTGATGGGTGCATGTAACCTTATCAAAACGTAGTATACTGAAAGTCGTAACCTTAAATGTACAATGCTGAAATGTCAGAATGATAAAATGCTAAAATGTAAAAATCAAATTACCTGCTCCCCTCCATATGTAGAAAGCTGGACTTGGTATGTACTACATGCCTGCTATTTGTAAGTATTTTGAGTTCAACACATACATTTTTAACATTTTGACATTTCAATATTTTGAATACACTATTAATACTTTCAGTATGAGACTATTCAGTAAGTTGCTAAATACCCAGAATGTATAGGTATCAGTACTAGTGAAGGAAGAGATCTGCAACTAGAACATAAATATAGAATGCCACATGCAAGTTTAGTTGAGAGTAAATATAATCAGGGGATGGAGAAATTATGAAGGAGATGGGAAATTGTGGAGGGTGTACTTATGTCTGTGGAAAAATGGGATGAGTTGTTAAGAAGGTATGATATATTAAAACCTGTATGCTATTGTATGGGATTTGCATATGAGATGATTGCATAGTGGTTCAGTTATAGAGATGTTGCAAGGAGGGAGAGGGGAATGTTAGAGATATGGAGAGAAGGAGCAGGAAATCTGCACATTTTGTGAGTGCAATGCATTTTAACAGTTATGGAATAGCTGTATAGAGGAATGGGGAAGAGTGTATGGCAAGTGAATCATGAAATGTTGGAAAGTCATACTTCTGGGGTTCGATGGAGAGGAAGAGGTGGAGAGAGGAGCAGAAAGTGCAGTTATTGTATTTGGGAGGATCGATAAGGGGTATTATAGTTAAAGTTGGATATTAAAGCTGGAAAAGTCTGTCAAGCTGGAAAGAAGGTATGGTGAAGGTTAAAAATTTCAGAATATATGGGTATGCACTAGTACATACATGCATACATACATACATACAAATATTTCGAGCATAAGTATCAATACGCTTTAAGCCTGCCACTGTACCAAAACAATTGTTCCCATTATGTGTTCAGGCTGTTCTTAAAAAATATATCTAAACTAGTACTTGCTTTAATGTATTTTGGTAGTCTATTCCATGCATCAGCTGCTTTCTCAGAGAACTAATTAGTACACTTATCATTCCTGTAGAATCTTCTACACATAGGTTGTCTGATTATTCTCTAGTACTTTTTGATAACCCCAAACATTCGCAGAAATAGTTGGCTCTAAATGCTCTATATACATTTTGATGCCCGCCACTGCTACCAATATGTGATGGCCACCAATATGTGTCATCACCATGCTGGGCCAGTAATCGAGAAGCCTGAATACTCACCACTGACACTGGAGAGGGACATGCACTTGAAATACAAATTGATACACTCAGCATTTTCATATGCAGACCTCTCTGCATCAAGTACAAATTCCCTTAAGAGCACACAAGGAACACGTTCAGCCTGGGGTCCCCCTCCAGATCCCCAATAAGACTCCCCACTGGTACAGCTGTAGGTTAGGTCCTCAGCTGAGTGTCCAAGCCAAGTCCTCCAGTACTCTTCCTGTGAACCCAGTGTTTTGTGTCCCTGTCCCAAGTAGCTGACACACACACACTGAGAAATTTGATTCTTCACACACACACACACACACACACACACACACACACACACACACACACACACACACACACACACACACACACACACACACACACACCTGGGAAAGGCTGGCACAAATTTACCTTCCCTGCCCTTTCTGGCAAGAGTATAAGGTAGTTATCACTGCCTTCAATCACTCCACAATCAGCTACTCTAAGGCCCTTAACAGAGGATGTCTAATTATATTGTGTAATATTAATACTAATACAAATGGTAGTAGTTGACCAAGATGGCTTGGCCTTCTGGAGTGGCCCACACAGTGTCGCCAAATAAATATAAGCACTCTCAAAGGTTAAGTACATTTTACAAGGACCAGCCGCAATAAAAGTTTTAAATATATTTAATAATAAATAATAAAAGTGGATGAAAATACTGAGTGTATATTCACAGTAAACCACAGAGTTCAAATCACAGGAAATATTGAAAAGAACATTGTTGGACAGGCTCAGATAAATAAAGAAAAACAATATCTAAACTAAGCTTCACTATATTCCTGACTAAATCTAAAAGCCCTAGTTAAGTTACTTACTATGGCAAGGCAAGATGCTGTGGGTGAAGGTCTTTCTAGTCAGGCTTCCCAAACAGGATACTCAATACTCTGAAATTTCTCTTTGTAATATCTGAAATATAATTTCCAAGAGGGCTAGTAGAATGACCTCATCTGGTCAACTGACTCTAGGCTCCAACAATATCTCCTTTTGAAGTTTGCGACAGGATTTTAAAAGACTGCTACAATACACATTTAGAGTTATTATGGCAGTGCCTAGGAGCCAGAAACATTTACAACACTTTACCCTTTCTTTACAAAAGCTAACATAATGGCTGCTCCCAGACCTACCATCTCCAGCCCATTCAGCACTGTGGTGTGCCTTTTAGTGTTTAACTGATCATTTACATTTTCCTTATTTTTCTTAAAATAAGCCAGCTGGTTAACCTTTGCTGTGCCAGTGTCCTCTATTAAAACATATACATTTAATTCAGTTACCATAATAGATTCATAGGTTTATAGGTGTGTAATAGGCTAATGGCCCTGATGCCTTTACAAGCCTAGCCCATAGGATTACTCTGGCATCGTGCCACGCAACCTTAGTTCCCAGTGCCTCTGTTGAGTAAAGCCACTGGAGTGATCCCTGGGGTGAATTTTCTATTTCCCATCCACTCATCAAGATTTCTCTTGAAGAGGGCCAGTGAGGTGCTCTGCTTGACATGTATGGGAAGTCTATTCCATCTAAAAGAAACATCCTACACGAAGGCAAATGCACGGCTCAAACCAAATAACCAGCAAACCAAAGAATAGAGCCAGCATACTGTGACCTGAAAGCTTTTATTAATAAATAAACAACAAAAAACAGACCGATTTCGGCTGGCAAATATCACAGCCTTCCTCAGTGTGAAACAAGTACATCAATCATTGTTGTTTAAATATACCCATCTCAAAGCTTATTGGTTCTTCCTAAAATTGTTCATTGAGGCCAGGTGAGAATAATCCCCCTAGTTGACAATCCACTTTTTTTCTTTAGCATTTAAAATGGAATGCCAACCTGTCTTGTTGGAACGATTCCCTTTTATAATATCAATCACCGTAAAAGAAAATTTGGCAGTTTTATGTACCAGTTGGTGTTTGAAAAGTGCATTATTAACCTTTTATTCTTAATATTACTGATGTGTTCTGATATTCTTAGTCTAAGTGGACGGGAAGTTTGTCCAATGTAGAATGAGCCACAATTACATGTGGCCAAATGTACAAGCCAATCACTACTGCAATTGGCAAAAAAATTTAGATTATAAACTCGAGCACAATTTCTGCTAGAAAATTGTTTTGATTTACATGCATAATCACAATTGGTGCAGTGGCCACAAGGAAAACAACCCGTCAATGGTTCACCAGTCAATGCAGTCTGTAAAAATTGTGAGTGATTATTCACATTACTACGTTTGTATTGACTGAAGCAGGAACTGAGATTTCTACCTTTGCGAAAAGAGAATAAACATCTGTCTGGTATAATACTAGCCACCTCATAGTCACACTGCAGGATATTCCAGTGTCTATGCACACTTTGGATCAAAGTGTCTGAGTTTCTGACATAGGTAGTTACAAGCCTGATGGGTTGTGGTGCAGTGACTGTATGATCCTTATAACTCAATAGTGCCTGTCTGTCAAGTGTATTGACAAAATTACTGGCCTTCACCACATGTCCCATACTATAACCACGAGATCTAAACCTGCTGGTCAATTCCTTCCTCTGTTGTTGGAAAGAAGATTCATGAGAGCAAATATGCTTTATTCTAATAAATTGTGATTTGGGAATGTTACGTGCAATGTGTGGCGGGTGGAAACTGGAGGCATGGAGGACGGTATTATACTGGGGATACTTCCTGAATACTTCTGTACCTAATGTATGGTCAGGTAATCTGTTTATTAATACATCCAAAAAAGTAATAGTATTCAGATCATAATGGATGGTGAATTGTAAACCCCATGTATTGTTGTTCAAATAAGATATAAAATTAATTAGTTGATGTTCCTCGCCCTTCCACACCATCCAACAATCGTCCATGTAACGTCTCCAGATGTCAATATATTCAAGAAAAACATTGTTTTGGCAATCATAAATGATATATTTTTCAACATAGGCCATGAATAAATCTGCATATATCGGGGCAAATGATGCCCCCATTGTTGTGCCTTTTGTTTGCCAATAACAAATATCTTGATAAAAGAAGACATTGGTTAGAACATGTTTTGCTAAACCAACCAGAAATGAATTGAAATCAGGTAGATACAAGCCCGCTACCTCAAGCCAATAAGCCAATGCATCCAAACCTGCTTGATGAGGAATATTAGTATTCCATATGCTATTCCATAGCATAGGCAGTCTCTGGGTTATGAACCTGTCCCTCCAGCATGTTCTGTTGATTGTAGTAATGAGAGTGAGGTCTCTGGAGCGTGTGGTGCGGAGGGATTGGGATTTTTTTAAATGTAGAATTTCTAACAGAGCTGGGTCAGACATAGCTTTGTAAGTCAAGCAGAGATCGCATCTAAGTAGGCGATATGAGACAGAGAATAGTTGGAGTTTTTTTAGTCTGTCCACATAGGACAAATGTTTAAGGCCTAGGATCCTCTTTGTGAGGTACTTTTGCGGCCTCTCCAGTTGTTGTAGGTGTTTAGTGAGGTACATGCCAAATAGGACATTGTACTCAATGACTGGCCTAATGAGGGAAGAGTAGAGGGAGAGAATGACCCTCTTCTTACTGGATGCAAAACTCTTAGTAATGAGATGTGCCACATAGAAGGACATTCTGACGACAGTGGCATTGTGGTGGCCAAAAGAGAGGTTGCTGTCAACCTGTGTTCCCAGATCTTTTATAACTCCGTATGTGTTCAGTGGACTACCATTGATGTGGTAATTCATGGGAACCGGGTTTTTCCCAAAGGGGATGATGACACATTTTTTGGCATTGAGCTTACGTCCATGGTTCTGACACCAGTCATTGGTCTCAGTGAGGCCTTTCTGTAGGATGTCAGCATCACTCGGAGAGTTAATAATAGCTCCCAAATTGCAATCATCTGCAAATTTTGACTGCCAGAGTCTCTTCATGTTGGCCTGGACTTCATAGAAGAAGATACCAAACTGGAGAGGACCCAGGATCGAAACCTGTGGGAGTCCACTTGTGACTGGTCAGAAGTCTGACTTGGAGTCATCTACTTTCACACTGTAGGTTCTACCTGTGAGCTAGTTTGCAACCCACCTAGTGATATAGGGGTTGATGCCTAGCTTAGTGAGTTTTTCTATGATTCCAGAGTGGGGAATGGTGTCAAAGGCCTTGGCCAGATCAAGGCAGTCTGTATGACCCACCTTGCCTTCATCCACTGCTCTAGTAACTGACTCAAAGAAGTTGGTGAAGTTGAGCTGGCATGATCTACCCTTCACAAAACCAAACTGTGTGGGATCCAGAGTTTGGAGATTCCCTGTACCCTTGTTTATTAGGTCCATGATGATGTGTTCCATAGCTTTGCATATCAGACTCATCAGGCTAATGGGGCGATAGTTCCCAGGGTCTGTAGTTGCTCATCCTTTGTGGAGAGGGATGACTGTAGCAGTGCACCATTTGGTAGGGACAAAGCCTGAGGTGAGGCTGTGATTAAACAGAGCACACAGGTGAGGTTCTAGTTCACTCTGTAATTCATGTAGGACATAGCCAGGGATATTGTCAGGTCCAATAGAAGCTGTATTCATGGCCTTGGGCAGTGCTGTTTTAAGCTGTGCAGCAGTAATACTGGGTGCCTGGCAATCTACTGGTATTGTGGCTGGTCCCTTGGGGGAGAGATGGGTAAAGTTGGCATTGAATCTGTTGTCCAGTGTATTGGCAATATCTGTTGGCTTGGTATAGGAGGTACCATTGTGCTGTATTTCAGAGCAAATCTGGGTATTGCCGTGGAGATTCTTTACATAACTATAGATGGCCTTGTGGTTGTCTTTACTATCTGCTGCAATTCTGTTTTCATAGCTAGCTTTAGAGGATTTGATGAGGATCTCAACTTTTTGTTGAAGCTGATAAGGGAGTTTTTCCAGTCTTGGGACCTCACCTTCTTCAGCATCAGTTTCTTCTTCTGTTGTAGAGTTTGTTTATGGCAGGGGACCACCAGATTAGCTTGCTTTTTTTGGAGGAGAGCATCTTGTTTCTGTTCGGTATGGTGAGATCCATGCATTTGTGTAGGTTCATAGGTTCATAGATTAGTACTAAGCTAACTGCCCTTGCGAGTCATTTTAAGCCTAGCCAATTATCCCTTGTGAGACTCAAAGCCTGCACCTTGTGTTTGTAAGGCAAACACCTTATCCATTAGGCCACCCACCCAACCTGTTTCCTAACGTGTTCGTACAGTGGATTGGTGTATGAGTCGGCGGTCATGCAAGTGATGTCCATTTGCATGGGTGCTGTGAAGTTAGTCATCTCTGTTTTTAGGAGCCCAAAGTTAGCTTTGGAGAAGTTTTTCATGGTGATTACCTTTGCGGGGGGGGGGTGGGCAGGATGTGGATTTCTAAAGTGGTTAGTTTGTGGTCGGATCAAACCAGGGAGGAGCTGACTATTGGTGTAGAGCAATGGTCTCTCATCTTAGTAATGACCAGGTCAAGGATATTGCTACCTCTATTGGGGGTAATAACGAGCTGGTCCAGGGCTTTGGAATTAATGAATTCCAGGAAACATTGGGCAAGTGTATTGCTACATGAGTGGTTTTCCCAGTTAATGGAGGGTTAATTGAAGTTGCCCAGTATGAGAGTGTTAAGTTGGACCCTAATGTTCTCCAGGATGCTTAGGAATGTGGAGTGTGAGTCTTGGGACATGGTTGGGGACCTATAGCAGGCTACGGCCTGAATTGCTGTCTTACCCAATGTTAGCTGCACCTGAAGTATCTCAGGTGTGTTATGTTGGGCTACTAGTCTGGAGGTGTGCACATTCTTTATGAATATGGAAACACCACCACATTTGAGGCTTCGGCCCAAGTTCTGGGGCCAAAAGGTGTGGAATGAGTTATAGCCTGGTAGTGCAGGGGTGCTTTCTGGTGCCTTGAACCAGGTCTCTGTTATGGCACAAATGTCAGTGTTCTCCATTTTAAGGAGTGCTTCCAGCGAGGGCATTTTGAGATTTTGAATTCTAGCATTTAGCAGCATGACCCTCAGATTTCATTTGTTTGTAGCTGTTACTGTGGCAATTTGGTCTTTGGAACACCACCTAAAAAGGCGCTATAGGGGTGGCAAGAGCCTTGGCCAGTATCTGAAAGCCCAGGGGTGAAAGATGCAGGCCATCTCTGGCAAAGCATCGAGGTCTGTTAATCATGGCATCCCAGGCAGACAGATACTGGATCCCCTTAGAATGACACCAGAAACTTAGCCAGTTGTTGAAATCAATCATTTTCTGCTTGTACTGTGGTATCATTCAGGGTGATGGCAGGATGCTGCTCAAGGCTAGGGTCATACCCAACTGGGCTACATAATCCAAGAGCTCCTCCATGTCTCTTTTCATGTAGTCCAGGGAGGTACATCTCAGGTCATTTACACCCACATGTACAATGACAGATTCATATTTGTACCTGTTGTTGAGGGACCTGGGTGCGTGCATTATTTGGCGGATCCTGGTGCCTGACAGGCAGCTGACTGTTACTATCTCCTTATTCAACCTAGTGAGCGGGACATCAGTGTGCCTCACTATCAAGTCACCTATGACTCGTGTGTTGGGAATGCCGTTTTGCCCTAGGGGCTTTGGTTGAGTGGCACGCTGTTTAGGAGAGTTATGTGTCTCGTGATTAGTGTTGTGTTGTTGTGGTTGACTGCACTTCTGCCTCGGAGGTCTCTGCTGTTTGGGTAAATTTTTTATTGAGAGCCTCCATGAAGGTGGGTGTGTGGTTTGTGTTTTTATCTGAAGACAGTGCTGGTGTGTGTTCTGGAGGGCTATGTGTTCCATGTGGTGTGTTGCAAGTGTTGACCTTCTCCTCTTGACCAGCTATTGCGTTCTTGGCTGGAGAGTGTGTGGCTTCCAATTTGGATATATAAGTTCATCTCTCACAAGTCTGAGTGTTGGGAGGTAAGAGGAAAGGGTTGTCAGTGTACATGAGGCAGTTGCTACATTGCCTCAGGATGCCCAAGTTCACCAGGTTAATAGGAGAATGCACATTTCTTTTCATTTCATCAGGGTGCACTGTTGATACATTTAAACACAAGCAAAGCTCAGAAATACATTTTCAGCACAAGCAACTGTACAAAATGAGTTTGATATACAAAATACATACAGTTCTAATACATTTGTAACACAAGCTGTGACAAAGAGAAATGCTGCCAGCGCAGCTAGCTGGAAGTTTGTAAATAATTTGATGTCATTTGTGAATATTAATATGATTTTTTATAGAAATGTAACAGAAGGAAATACTGCCAGCCAAGCTGTCTGGAATATTGTAAATAATCATATGTCATTTGTGAATATCAACATGATTCATATGCTTGTCTTACAAATATAAGAGAACTATATGGTATGTGTATATTAAACTACTGGTACATAAGTGTGTGTTGAACAGGGTTTGTACAGTACTGAGTTTCAAGGATGTGTCCACAGTGCACCCTACTGGAAAAGAAAAGAAATGTATATAAACTATATTCCTGTGCAAATGTATGTTTTAATAGTAGAAACTGGAACATACAGAGTTAACTTGCAAAACTTCAAGAAAATAAGTTGAAATTAAATTATTTTACGATTATGTTATAAAAGTTAGTTTCAATGCAGCAAGGAGACAGGATGTCTAGAACTAGAGTGCCTTCTGCATTGTTTTGTAAGTGTTTTATTGGTTTATGTCTTCTAGCAACTGCAGATATCTGAAGGCTATGTATTTTTCACACAGAGATCTTTAAATGTTTGACACTGGGGGTTTAGCCTGGGAACTGAAGACAGGTGACAAAAAGTGATCCCATCCAAGCTAACCTAGCAGCAATATTTGATATTGATTTAAGAACTCTCTCAGAGAGAGATACTGGGCATTTTGTATTTTGTCTTGGACCTAGCAAGAACATGGACTCATCATCACCATCTGCACGTGCCTTGCTGTAAGTAAGCTTCTAGGGCATAGTATCTCTCTTAGATATAGATAGGAATAAAGTAAAGATTAGTTTAGATGTTTTCTGTATTTATTTGAAACTGTCTTGCAATGTTGTTTTAAAATATTTCCTGTGATTTTGAACTCTGAAATTACTGTGCTGACTGACTGAGTATTGTCTTGTTCTTTTATTATTTATTATTAAATATATTTAAACCTATCTTTGTGGCTGATATATGTGAGACATATTTAAGCTCTTAGGGTACTTGCATATGTATTTGGTGACACTGTACAGGCTACTCCTAAATAGTCTTGTAAGTCTTGGCCAGACTACCATTTGGATAATAGTAACATTACACAGTAGGATTGGAGACCCTTTGTAAGGGCTTTATAGTAGCTGATAAGTAGGGGTTGGTGGTAGTGGAAACTACCTTATAGTCTGGGCAGAAGGGGGCATAGCTAGAAAACCTGTGCCAGCCTTCCCCAGGTGTGTGTATGTATATACACCAAATCTCAAAGTGTGTGTGTGTCAGCTACTTGGGCAGGGACACGAAGCACTGGTTGGACAGAGAGGGTGCTGGAGGTCTTGGCTTGGCCCCGCAGCTGAGATCTTAAGCCTATAGGTGCTCCAGTGGGGAGTCTTATTGGGGATCTGGAGAAAGAGGGTGAAACCAGCCACAGACTGACTGTGATCTCTGTATGCTCTTAAGGGAAATTGCACTTTACTGTGTGTATACTTGCCATCCTCCCAGTGTGTATGTCCTCTAGCTGTTGTCAGTGGTGAGGATTGAGGCTCCTTGATTACTGGGCCAGTCCAAGGGTATCACATATGAATTGGTGGACAATGGTGTGATATCCATATCACATGTTAATTGGTTGACAGTGGTGAGATAACCACATCACATATTAATTGTCTTGTAGTGGTGTGGATATTGAATTCCTGTAGCCTGTGTACAGTGGTTACTGAAGGTGTTTGTACTCTCAGTCAGCCACACAGTGAACATTCAGACTTTCACATCACAATTTTTTTTGTTTGTTAGCTTAGTTAGTCAGGGAGACCATGCAAGCATGTCAGGTGAGGAGTATGGTAAGCTGACAAAGAGCCAGGTGGCTGAGATGTACCAGGCTAAAGGACTGGTGCATGCCAACCTGACTAAGGCAGAAATGATTGTAGCTTTGGGCATAGCTGCATCACAGACCAGTGATCAGGAGGACAATCAGGCTGGCCTTGGAGATGTACAACTCTCAGAAAATGGACGGCTTAACCTTTCCACGGAGGGCTTAAAAATCCATCTGGCATTAGAGAGACTTGAGCTGAAGGCCAAGCATTTTGAAATAGAAGCAGCAGAGAGACTGAGACATCTAGAGGCTGTGGAAAATGAGAAACTGTAATGTCTAGAAGAGGAGGAGAAGGAGAAGCAGAGGCAGAAGCAAAATGAAAAGGAGATGCTGACTCTTTGCCAGAGTCATGGAGGTAATAGGGAAGGGAGTAACTGAACCCCAGAAACAGCAAAAGTCAGTAAATTTCTTCCACAATTTACTAAGGGGGATAATGTTGATGGTTTCATTCATATGTTTGAGAGGGTATGTAAACAGTATACTATTGACCAAGGACACTGGGTATGGTTCCTGACCCCCTTACTCCATGGTAAAGTTATAACTGCTATTTCTAAATTTTCTTATATGGATTGCTTACATTATAATATTGTAAAGAATTTTGTTTTAGAATGCTTTAAGTTAACACCTGAAGCTTATAGGAAAAAGTTTCATGATCATATACGCAAGGCAGATGAAAGTGTGTGTGAATATGGTGCTGAACTAAGCACTTATTTTCATAGGTGGGTGAGTGGATGTCAGGTCACCACTTTGGAAGGGCTGGTAGACATTTTCATGAGGGAATAAGCCCTTAGCACTTTGCAAGAGGACATGAGAATCTGGTTAGCTGATTGACAATGCAATACTGCAGATGAGTTGGGGAAGAAGGGCGACCTATACCTAGGAGGCAGGGCATCACTACACAGGAAAGGGACACCCAGTGCTGCTCATGGGTCTAAGGGAACCCGTGGTGGGCAGCCCAGACTGCCCCAACAGAGTCCACCAGTAGCAGGGGAAGCCACTAGTCCAGGTGCTCATCCAGGACCAAGAGTTAAATGTTTTAAATACAACCAGTGGGGTCATGTAGCATATAGATGTCCATGGAGGCAAGGTGGGGAACAAAAGGTGGGAGAGCCAGTAAGTGGGAATGACAAAATGCCAGCAGTACGTTGTCTGGAGACAACAAGGGTACCACACTGCCACAAGTGGTTATATCCTATCTTAGTGGATGGGAAAGAGGCCACTGCTAAGAGAGACACAGCCTCTGACCTAACCATGGTGAAGCCTGCAATGGTTACAGAGGAGCACTACTTGTTGGGCAGTCTACTCCAGTCAGAGCGTTATGAGGGACCCCATTAACAAATACCTTTGGCTAGGGTTTACCTTGACTGGGAGGGTGGAAAATGAAGCCAGCAAGTAGGTATGTTTGAGGAAATCTCTGCAGATGTCTTGATAGGGAATGATTTTGATAATGCAGCACCATGTGTGCATGCAGTTGCACTCAGTCAGGCTTGGAGACAAGCACGCTGGTCAGGTAGCCTGGGGTAGACCCAGACAGACTACACACTTGCAGCCAGGACTGGTGAGGTGGTTACTTCAGGGAGGAAGATACCCTATAGCAGTGAGACTGAAGATGAGCCACAGCTGCTTGTGGGTACTGATGTTCCCTTGGGCAGAGTGACTGCAAGGGCAGAGGTGAATAGTAGTACCCAGGCTGACAAGTGAGGCATTGTTGTCAGAGGATACCAGACTTCCTGTGGAAGGGGAGCTGGGAAGGGTTACAAAGAGAGAGTTGAGACAGGCTCAGCTCTCAGATCCTACATTACAAGGCCTGAGTGAGGTAGCTAGTGAAGCACCTGATTCTCAAGGGAAGGAGTAACTGTATACTGGGACAAAGGGTTACTATACAGAGAGTGGACTCCTAAGGGAGGGCTAGAGGGTGAGAGAATACAGCAGTTGGTAGTGCCCAGAGCCTACTATCTGGCACTTTTAGCCATAGCCCAGAATATTCTCTTTATTTATTTTATTTGTTGACATTTGTTAACCAGATTGGTCCAGCTGGGCCAAAGGCCCATTTTCAGTTGAGACCCGAGGAAAAAAGCTCTGGTTAGATACAGTAAAATATGCAAGTCACATTGGCATAAACCATACAAAGAGACATATTATGCAGAACTTTTATTGACCTGGGATTTCCAAAAGATGTAACAGGGTACTGCAGGACCTGTGAGCAGTTCCAAAAGGTAGGCAAGGCAGGAGACAAGGTGAAAGCTCCTTTGATGCCTTTGACTATGACTGAGGAGCCATTTCAGAGGGTAGCTATGGATATTGTGGGGACTCTGAGTACCACATGTTCCACAGGGAAAAAGTATATCCTTGTGGCAGTAGATTATGTCACCAGATACCCTGAGGCAGTGGGTCTGTCCTTCATTAAGGCAGAAAAGGTGGCAAATGCTTTGTCAGAAATTTTCAGCAGGGTAGGTTTTCCAAAAAAAAATACTGACTGATAGAGGTACCAATTTCATGTCAGACCTGCTGGCTTGCCTGTGGAAGCACTGTGGGATGAAGCACCTAAAGACCACCCCCTACCATCCCCAGCCTAATGGTCTTGCTGAGAGGTTAAACTCTACACTTAATATGATGCTACAGGCATTTGCAGACTAGTTCAAGAGGGTGTGCGTCAAATATTTGCCCATCTGTTGTTTGCTTACAGAGAGGTTCCCCAAGAATCCACAGGTTTTTCACCCTTTGAGTTGCTGTATGGACATAGGGTGAGGGGACCTCTAGATTTGATTAAAGATGAGTGGGAGGGTGAGTGTGAATCAAACAAGAAGTCTGTTGTGGCATATATCCTAAACCTCACGACAAGGCTCAGGGAAATCATGGGCCTGGCTCAGGGGAACCTGGCAGAAGCCTAACAGCAGAAAAAGGTTTGGTATGACAGGAATGCTTGAGCTAGAGAATATGCTGTAGGGCAGCAGGTAATGGTTCTCAGTCCTGTCAGACACAACAAACTGCAGGCAGCTTGGGAGGGACCCTACAAAGTAGTAAGGAAGGTTAGTGATGTTAACTACATGATAGAACTGCAAGGCAGGGGCACAAATTGTACCATGTTAACATGAAACCTTACCATGACAGGGAGACCCTTGTACTAAGTATTTGCATTACAGCACAGGATGAGTCTGAGGGGTATCTATTGCTACAGGGAGCCAGCAAGGAAAATCCCAAATTATTATTCTGGAGCCTACGGTTGCAGGTATATGATGGGACAGTGCAGCACTGTACTGGGGTCAGCAATGTCAAGGCAGCTGGAATCTCAAGACAGGGAATGGGGTAAGGTTTTCCCAGGTAGGGAACCCTTTCAAGCAATGTTTCTCAAGGGTTAGTCAAAAAACTAGCTTGGGTTTTTTGGGGGGGGGCGACGGCGTTGAGAAGTGTGACAAACTGAAATGCTGCCAGCCCAGCTAGCTGGAATTTTGTAAATAATTCCATGTCATTTGTGAATATTAATATGACTTTTATAGTAGTGTAACAGAAGGAAGTAGTGCCAGCCCAGCTGTCTGGAATTTTGTAAATAATCATATGTCATTTGTGAATATCAACATAATGCACATGCTTGTCTTACAAATGTAAGAGAACTACATGTTATATGTATATTAAACTATTGGTACAGAAATGTGTGTTGAACAGGGTTTGTACAGTACTGCACTTCAAGGATGTGCCTGCAGTGTACCCTACTGGAAAAGAACAGGAATGTATATAAACTATATACTTGTGCAAATGTATGTTTTAATAGTAGAAACTGTAACATACAGAGTTAACTTGCAAAACTTCAAGAAAATAAGTAGAAATTAAATTGTTTTACGATTATGTTATAAAAGTTAGTTTCAATGCAGCAAGGAGACAGGATGTCTAGTACTAGGGTGTCTTCTGCATTGTTTTGTAAGTGTTTATTGTTTTATGTCTTCTAGCAACTGCGAACATCTGAAGGCTTTGCATTTTTCATACAGAGATGTTAAATGTTGGACACTGGGGGTTTAGCATGGGAACTGAAGACAGCTGACAAATAGTGATGTCATCCAAGCTAACCCAGCAGTAATATTTGATATTGATTTAAGAACTCTCTCAGAGAGAGAGAATGAAAGACTGGACATTTTGTATTTTGTCTTGGACCTAGCAAGAACATGGATTCATCATCATCATCTGCATGTGCCTTGCTGTAAGTATGTTTCTAGGCCATAGTATCTCTCTTAGATATAGATAGGAATAGACTAAAGATTAGTTTAGATTTTTTTCTGTATTTATTTGAGACTTTCTTGCAATGTTGTTTTAAAATATTTCCTGTGATTTTGTACTCTGAAATTACTGTGCTGACTGACTGAGTATTGTCTTGTTCTTTTATTATTTATTATTAAATATATTTAAACCGATCTTTGTGGCTGATATCTGTGAGACATATTTAAGCGCTTATGGTACTTGCATATGTATTTGGTGACACTGATAGGCCACACATAAGTAGCCTTGCAAGTCTTGGTTCATAGGTTCATAGGTTCATACTAGGCTATCTGCCCTAGGGCATTTATAAGCCTAGCCAGAATGTGTTTGGCTTTCGCCACCCATTTTAAATTAATTTTGCTATGCCCTTTTTTGAGGTTAGTATACTGTGCTTCTGTCTAACAGTGACACAGAAGTGATATCCGGGGAAAACCTATGATCTCTCATCCACTCATCAAGATTCCTCTTGAAGAGAGTCAATGAGGGACTCTGCCTAACCTGGACTTTGATTTTATTCCAGAGTGAAGGGAGCCTCTGGGTTATGAATCTGTCCCTTCAGCATGTCCTATTTATTTTGGTGCTGAGGTTCAAGTCTCTCGAGCGTGTAGCTCGATGGGATTTGGATTTTCTGAGGTGCAGCATGTCCATTAATTCCGGGTTGGACATGGCTTTATACGTCAGGCACAGATCGCCTCTGAACAGGCGGTATGCCACTAAGTAGAGCTGGAGTTTCTTTAGCCGGGCAGCATATGGCATCTGTTTGAGCCGTTTGATCCTCTTGGTGAGGTACTTTTGGGGTCTTTCCAGTTGCTGCAGGTGTCTGGTAAGGTACATCCCAAAAGGGGCATTGTACTCAATTATGGGCCTGATGAGGGATGAGTAAAGAGACACAATGACCTCCCCTGATCTAGATGTGAATCCCTTCATGATTAAGTGGGCTATATAAAATGTTTTTCTAACCACTTTGGCCACGTGGTTGTCAAATGAGAGATTGGTATCAACTTAGGTCCCCAGGTCCCTAATTACTTCTTCTGTACTTAATGGATTACCACCTATGTGGTAATTTGTGGGCACTTTGTTTTTGCCAAAGGGGATGACTATACACTTTTTGGCATTTAGCTTGAGGCCATGGCTCTGGCACCAGTTGTCTATGAGGCCCTTTTGGAGGATGCTTGTGTCGGCTGGAGAGTCGAATATGGCACCCAGTTGGTCAGAATACCATTTGGATAATAGTAACATTGCACAGTAAGATTGGACACCCTTTGTAAGGGCCTTATAGTAGCTGATAAGTAGGGGTTGGTGGCAGTGGAAATTACCTTGAAGTCTGGGCAGAAGGGACATAGCTAGTAAATCTGTGCCAGCCTTCCCCAGGTGTGTGTGTGTGTGTGTGTGTGTGTGTGTCTGCATATAACCTAAATCTCAAAATGTGTATGTGGCAGCTACTTGGGTAGGGACACGCAGCACTGGTTGGACAGAGAGGGTGCTGGATGTCTTGGTTTGGCCCCCTCAGCTGAGATCTTAACCCTATAGCTGTGTCAGTGGGGAGTCTTATTTGGGATCTGGAGAAAGAGGGAGAAACCAGCCCCAGACTGACTGTGATCTCTGTGTACTCTTAAGGGAAATTGCACCTTTTTGTGTGTGTACTTGTCATCCTCCCAGTGTGTACGTCTCCTAGCTGTTGCCAGTGGTGAGGATTGAGGCTCCCTGATTACTGGGCCAGTGCAGGGGCATCACACAAGCATCTTGTGTAAATCAATTTGATATTCAAAGGACATATCATTCTTTACAAAACTCCAGTTGGCTATGCTGGCACTTGCCCATATCATCACACACCTGAATAAGATCTTCTCTTAAATATCTATAAGAGGCAATGTACACGTTCAGCTATTTTAGTCTTTCATAATAACTTAAATTTCCACATTCATGGATGTTCTTTGTATATTTCCAGTGTACTCTTTCCAGTTTACTCATGTTTGTTTTCTCATAAGATTTCCATATTGTTATTCCATACTTAAGTTTGGGACTAATGTAATAAACAGACAATGACTTCATCATTTCTGATTTCCTAGACTTTATAAATATTTTTATACAACCTATAGCTGTATAACTATCATTAACCAAATTGTTGATATGATTAGAAAAAAAAACTCAAAGCTGGATCTACTCATATACCAGGCCCTTAAATGAATCTACAGTTTCAATTACTGTGTGCTGTATTAAATATTCAACTTTCAATTTATGTCTCCCAAATTTCATTTGCTTAGTTTTTGATGTATTTAGTGGCCTGGAAGGGATAAGAAAAGTAGCAAAAATGTAAGGAAGTAATGGGGAAACTTGTCAAGAATATTAAATGAAAATATTTATAGTTTCTATAAGTGGATTATGTCAGTTTATAGGGGTAGGGTGTGTATCACAATTTATGTTTCATGTTTCATTAGTGCATGTACACTGTCAGTCATGATGCTTAAAAATGGGTAGTAGTCTTTCCCAAAGGAGGGTAGGGTTTGGGGAAATCAAACGTGAAATAATACTATGATTTTGAAATTTAAAGGTTGTAGAATGGATATGAAATTAAGAATGTTATCGTAAACACTATCATATAAAGTATATTTTTGCATGTATTACTATTATTACTACATAAGGACTAACAACATAAAAAGAAAATGTTTTGTTGTTTTGAGTAGTCATGATTGTGTATATAAAAAGAAAAAAATGTTCATAGGATCATAGGAAGTTACTAGGCTATTGGCCCTGAGGGCCTTATAATCCTAGCCAAGAGTTTAGCCCATGTTCAGACAAGTCAGAACCCAAAGTCTCTGTCCTGCAGGGACACAGGTGGAATCCCAGGGGTGTATTTTCTGTTTCCCATCCAGTTATCCAGATTGCACTTAAAAGGGATAATGAGGTACTCTGCTTGACATGGAGAGGGAGTCAATTCCACAGATGGGGGTGTCTCTGGGACACAAATCTGTCCTGCCAATGAGTCCTATTGATGTCACAGACCAGGCTGAGGCCATATGTGCAGGTTACTCGAGTGGAGCTTCACTTTCAGATATGCAGTAGTCCCATCAAGGCTGGGTCTGAGATTGTTTTGTATGCCAGACAGAGGTCATCTCTGAGGAGTCTGTATGAAACTGAGTAGAGGGACAGGGCTTTTAAGCTGTCTCTGTAGGGTAGATGTTTGAGGCCCTGAATTTTCCTGGTGAGGAACCCCTGTGGTCTCTCTAGCTGCTGCATGTTCTTTGTGAGGTATATGCCAAAGGGGGCATTGTACTCAATAATTGGCATTGTAAGGGAAAATACCGGGATGTTATGACCTCCTTGTACCAGGATGAGATACCCTTACTCATGAAATGGGCCATGTAGAAAACTTTCCCCTACAATGGAAGCCACATGGTGGTCAAAAGTCAGGTTACTATCATCCTGGGTGTCCAAATCCCTCATAACTGATTGTGTGCTTAGGACATTGTTATTAATGTGATAATATGTGGGGATGTCACTTTCCCCAAAGGGGATGATGATGCATTTTTTGGCACTCAGCTTGAGGCCATGTTTCTGGCATCAGCCATTTGTTTGGGTGAGACCCTCTTGGAGGACGTCCACATCACTTGGGGAATTGATGACCACACCCAGCTTGCAGTCATCTGCAAACATGGTCAGCTATGGCCCACTGGTTTTGGCCTGCACCTCAGAGAAGTATACCCTGAATAACAGAGGCCCCAAGACAGATCCCTGGGTTACACTGCTCTTTATGGGTCTACTGCTTGAGGTGGCTTCCCCTATTTTGATTAGGTGGGTTCTATCAGTGAGATAGTTTGCTAACCATCTGGTAACATATGAATTGCTGCCTAGTTGAAAGAGTTTATCTATTATGCCCGAGTGGAGAATAGTGTCAAAGGCTTTGGCCAAGTCAAGGTAGGCAGTGTGCACCGTCTTCCCCTCATCCATGGCTTTGGTGACTGTCTCAAAGAAGTCAACCAGATTTAACAGACATGACCTCCCCTTGACAAAGCCAAACTGTGTGAGGTAAAGTGTTTGGAGGTTGCCAATGTCCCAGTTAATGAGGTCCATGATAATCCATTCCATGGTCTTGCAGATCAGGCTAGTTAGACTGATGGGTCTATAATTTCCCAGATTGGTGGACGCTCCACCTTTGTGTAAAGGGATGACAGCAGCTGTCCTCCACTTGGCTAGGACAAAGCCAGTACTCAGGCTTTGGTTGAATAAGGTGCCTAATGGTGCTGCAAGTTCATGCCTGAGTTCCTGTAGGCTGCAGCCCGGGATGTTATCAGAGTTCTCAAAGGCAGTGTTTTTTGCCTTTGAGAGGGCAGTCATGACCTGTTCCCTAGAGATAAGGGGAGGGGGGCAAGTACTGGGGATGTTTTGATTTACTGATGAGGGGCAGAGAGGTGAAGTTTTCACTGAATCTGTCAGCCAATAGGTTGGCTATATCTACAGCATTTGTGTATGTGGTGTCCTTTACCACTAGTTCTGAACAGATCTGGGTGCTTCCTTTGAGACTGTGGACATACTGTATGTGAAGAAGGTCTTAAGATTGTCTGTAGCAGATGTGGCCAATTTGGACTTGAAGTTGGCTTTAGAGGATTTTACTAGTGCTCTTATTTGCTTGTACAGGCTAAGGAGATATTGCTTCCAGTTGGGCACCTGCTCCTTCTTGGTCTTGGACAGCAATTTTTTCCTTTTGTTATATAGTTTATTTATTGCAGATGTCCACCAGACAGGTTTACTCTTCCTTGTGGAGGATGATTTTGTCCTGTCGGGTATTCCTGATTTCATGCATCTGTATAAATGCTCGTAACCACCACATTGCCACTGTGGTCAGAAAGTCCTTCTATGTGGCACATCTCATTACCAAGAGTTTTGCATCCAGGAAGAAAGAGGTCATCATTTCTCTCTACTCTTCCCTCATTGGACCAGTCATAGAGTATAATGCCCCATTTGGCATGTACCTCGCTAGACACCTGCAACAGCTGGAGAGGCCACAAAAGTACCTTACAAAGAGGATCCTAGGCCTTAAACACATATCCTATATGGACAGACTCAAAAACCTCCAGCTATTCTCTGTCTCATATTGTCTACTAAGAGGCAATCTCTGCTTGACTTACAAAGCCATGTCTGACTCAGTTCTGTTAGAAATGCTACATCTAAAGAAATCACAATCCCTCCGCACCACAAACTCTAGAGATCTCAACCTCATTACCACAATCAACAGAACATGCTAAAGGGACAGGTTCATAACCCATAGACTGCCCATGCTCTGGAATAGACTTCCCATACATATCAAACAGAGCACCTTACTGGCCCTCTTCAAGAGGAATCTTGATGAGTGGATGGGAAATAGAAAGTTCACCCCGGGGATCACTCCAGTGGCTCTACTTGAAAGAGGCACTGGGAACTAACGTCGGGCGGCACAATGCCAGGGAACTTCTGTGGGCTAGGCTTGTAAAGGCTCCAGGGCCATTAGCCTAATACACACCTATGAACCTATAGTGCTTTGGTGTAGATTTGGACATTGGTGCCAGTTCCTACAGAGGGGGAGGGGCTGTGAAGCTGTTTATACAATCCCTCAGGAGGTTGTAAGCAGCTTTGGAGAAGTTTTTTTGTTTGACCCTAGCTAGAGGGGTGGGTCAGGGAGATGGTGACTTTGAAAGTGACTGCTTTATGGTTGGATCTTACCAGGGAGGATGAAACTGTATGGGTACTGCAGTGGTTACTCATGTTAACTAATATCAAGTCCAAGATATTATCACCTCTTGTGAGGGTGTTGACTAGCTGTTCCAAGGTATTTGCATTGATAAAATTGAGGAATCTCTGGGCTTTTGTGTTCTGGCATGAGTAGTTTTTCCACTCTATGGTTGGGTAGTTAAAGTGCCCAGGATCAGGGTAAAGGGTTGAATCTTGATAGATTTGAAGAGGTCCAGATAGGGGGATTGGGCATCTTGAGTCAAATATGGGTGCCTGTAGTGAGATATGATTTGAATAGGGGTCTTGTCAATGTTAACTCCACCTGGAGTGTCTTCTGTGTGTCATACTGTTTGACTAGCCTGGAGGTGTGTGTGTCTTTAATATATATATATATATATATATATATATTGAAACACCACCTCCTTTGGCTTTGCTGCCCACAGTTTGGGGTCTGAATATATGATAGGATGAGAAACCAGGTAAGGCTGGGTTGCTCTGTACAGCTTTGAACCAGGTTTCTGTGACTGTACAAATGTCAGCATCTTCCCGGGTTAAGAATGCTTGCAAAGAGTGCAGTTTCTTGTTTTGGTGTTTCTGATCATTTTGAAAAGTTCACTAAAAATAATATAAATCAAATACTCCTCTAGTGAACAGTTAATGTGATAAAACATGTGCTTATGCTAAGAGCTTATATTGGAGGCAAAATGTTTCTTGTAATGCCCAGAGGTACTATAGTACTGTGCACTTGATAAAGTTACTGTAATGACTATGACTCCTTCGGTGTTGGTTGTTCTATTTTATGCCACAATTCACTTAATTACTGGGTATAGTACATTGTCTACTTATATTTTAGGCAACCATTGACAACTGGAATGAACAGAGAAGAGCACACAGGGATTCTCCAAGCTTGCATATGATAGATGATTAAAGACTGGGGCTATATTCAGTAGCCTAAAGATTATTGAGGGATGACTTCTGTTTGGGCTACAGAATGTTTAAAAATGAAGTGCTTTGGACTATATTTTATGCGTAGACCATCAATTTATTGTGAGAGTTAATGCATCTTCTCTTTTAGTTTCAAGATGGGTCCAGTCTATCTTCTTGCCAGCCAGCTGACTGAAACCTTCCTAATCTAAAACCCCCTAACTGACTGCATCCATTCATCAAGGATGCCTAATACCTGAAGACCTTAGGACAAACACTAAAGATCATGTATTAAAAGTGCTCTCCAAGACTAAAAATAAATCCTCCATGGGACCTGATAATGCACCTCGCCAGTTAATAAACAGTACTAAACTGGATCATGTTGGTGTATTGACAGTACTTTGGCAGAATGCCATTTAAATGAAAATGTTTCACTGAAAGCACTTTTGGCAAAAGTGGAGAATCCCCTTTTCCCCACTGTTGTGCGACCTTGGAGTAGGTGTATTTGAGTTTCAAAGTGTGAAGGACTTTCCTCCTGCAAAAAAAAAATTAAATTAAATTAAGTTACTCTGAGTTTCACCAAAATGTGCTTTTGGCAAAATATTTTTTGAAAATTTGCATCCGATACAGGAGGTGTCACTCTATCAATATGATTCCATATTATCTAAGCCCTAGCAGAGCCATTTTTTAAACTCTTTTAACTTGAGCCTACTCATTGGCTTTGTCACTGAGGCTTGATGCACAGCAGTAGTGATGCCACTCTACAAAGATGGACTCACCACTGACCACAGGTATTACAAGCCTATCACCCTAATGAAGCTTATTTGCAGTCATTTAACATATTATAACTGACCTGTAAACCATGACATTAAAAATCTCTTCAGGCTAGACCTGAAGCAGTTTGGCTTTGTCAAGGCTAGGAGAAAAGGTCTAATGGTAGGTACCATCAAGTTATAAATGGCTACCTGCTCCTGTTACCTTGTGTATCCTGTGATTCTATGATTCTATGATCGTGTCTAATAAATCTGGTTAACTTTTTTTTAAATTGTAGCACAAACTGTTAATAGCAGTCATGCTGACCACATGTCTTACCTTGATCTGGTCAAGGCCTTTGCCACCATACCCCATGCTAGTATAATCCATAAGCATTACAAACAGATACCAATATGATAAAATGGATAGTAAATCGGCTAATGGGCAGATCCTACACAGTGCAGGTGGCAAATAAAATACACTCCAAAAAAGCACCAAGTACCTTCTATGCATCATTATAACTTGTGGTTTGCAGTAGACTTGAAACAGGGAGGCTTGTCATGCATGCATCACTCAGGTGCCTTCCTACACTCGTGAGGAGCAATCTGATCTCATTCTGAGAACTGCTACATATAATTCAGCCACAGGAAAAGAGAATTAATGTAGTCAGAGAGAGCATCAGAAAGGGACTATTGAAATCTTCACAAGGAACATTCGACTCCAGTGTGAAACTCATTTGTGCAAACTGATCGCTTATGAGACATCCATACACTTGTTAACAAGCCATCACTGTAAGGAGTGTCTTTAGTGTTCGGCACCAATCACAGCATGCACACATTTCAGATAAAAATGTACTCTTTACAATTCTGCTTATAACACTTGTATTCCCTTTTATATCCACATGTTTAACCAAACAAAATGGGAAGTAAAAGAAAGCAGAATTCATTTTAGCCACATATTTGCAGTCTATCTTTCTATCTCTCTTAGATATCTCTGCATATGTATATACTTACACACACACACACACACACACACACACACACATATATATATATATATATATATATATATATATATATATATATATATACACACACAGATAGATATTCACACACACACACACACACACACACACACACACACACACACACACACACACACACACACACACACACACACAGTCATGAAGATATACAGATAGTTGAACAAAATTCTGTTCAGTCATTATTGATACAACCTTTGAGTGCAATGATAACCTTAACTGATGCCTTCATCAAACACCTCTCTGCAAACAACTTACTTAACTGACACAACAATCAATTCAATCAACACACACACTCTGACATCTGACAACATTCTTTCTTCCTGACCCCCAAAAAATGTGTTTAACATTCTATTCCTTAATAGCTTATTGTAAATAAAAGTCTTCATAAATAGTCTTATAACCTACCTATAAATTTGTTGTGAATACTTCCATTCAGATGTCTCTCAGATGTCTCTCTATTTAGGTATAAACCTTACTATCTATAGGAGAGAACCATGAGAAAGAAGCAAGAAGCCAGATTTGACTGACTCTCACTTCATTTGACTATTTGTCTCTACAAACATCTACTTTGTTTTGTTTCAGATTGTGACCAAAAATTCTCCACTTTATTTATAGATTTACCACAGATGTAACACCCCTTCTTCTCCCAAAGTATTTCATGAAGCCGGAAATTTGGTGAAGACTATCTTATATGCATGCAAATTTGCTTTTGTTAGCTCTTGCAACTGACCATCAACTGTGTCCATAACCTCTCTTCATTGAGCAGGTCTACAGGACCTGAGTAAGCCTACTACAAGCTTACCCTGACCAACACCCAGGGCCAGGGAGGAGTTTGAGGATACTGTTACAGCATCATGCTGTTGCCAGGAGTGCTTCTCATTATAGCTAGCTTCCCACCCCACGTGTACAATGGAGCATGGTGTTGTATCATCTCACCTCTACAATGATTCAGCCAATGTTCCTCCTCAGCTTGAATGTCTCCTACCAACAGCCACAGCCCCTGCTGGTGATAGACTGTGGGATTTGCACTACTGAGCATGTCCTCCCCCCAGGATAGCATGTCCATTCTCCCTGCCAGCACCTCAGACACCTAAACCACTAATCCATCCTGGTTCACCTGGACTATAATTATGGATTTATTCCTCTATGCAATTGCACTGGCATATGGATACAAAACATAATGCTTCCTGAAGTTGCATGCATCCTCCTGGTATTCTGCCATATGTTTCTGTTACAACTTGCTAGGATATCTTCTCCCATTTCACTTCCACCCGTACATTACCCCATTTATGCTTCATCAAAGTTCTGTTGCTAATTTGCTACTTTTTCTCCCAAGACTAACCTGATACTAACTGCTGTGTTATCATATGCAGATTCAATGCCATACAATACCACATTATAAATTTACTGTGATAGATGTTCCAGGATTCTTTGTTTTCTCTTACATGTCAAACCCTGTTATGAGTAGCATTCCACATCAATGTTTAAACATTCCTACGTTTTCTTTTTTTTTCCATAATAAATCTTTATTGTTATATTATTTTCAAACACAAGTAAGATAAAAAATAACATATATTCACAAGTCAAACATTAACTAATATCACTAATAACCACACTCTATATACAATATTTACAAGAATGCTTCCATGTAATACATTTAAATATAAAAAAGCATAAGAGTAAATGCAAGTAATAGACAGTTGATTACTAAATTCTCTCCACACACATAAATAATTATTAATATTTCCAAGTTGAAAATACTATGCTAGTATAATATTAAAAATCTGTTCCCAAATTTTTGGATTATTAACATTTTTATTTTGTGGGTTTATTAGTAATTTATGAGCCGATATATGTTTTGTTGCTAGAACTCTAAAGTTCTGCCATGAAGTTTTAGATGGGTCTAACCAATTTGAAGCTATATAAAGCTTCATTAATAGAAAAATATTAATATATATAATAATTTGTGATTTAGGGATCTCTTTCGGGGGAATATGCAGAATCATAAATTTCCATGATAACGTTGTACTTTGGTAACTCACCTTCTGAAGTTGACTCTTAAGGGAATTCCAAAGTTTGAAAATACATTTACAACTCCAGAACATATGAAGAAGATCAGCTGGTTGATTCTTACAATATGGACAAGTTGGTGAATTTTTGGGATTAAATTTATGCAGGGTAAGGCATGTATAATATGCATTGTTCCAAATCATCAACTGGGTATATATTAATTTTTGAAGAGAAGTAGATTTGATGGTCAAGTCAATTGCTTTTAACATATTACTTCTATCTGTCAGTAAAATTTTCTCTTCCCAGTAGTTTGATAACAAAATTTTATCATGAAATTGAAATTCTTTAATTAATTGATTTGCTGTCGTGATATATTTAAGATCCTGTTGGAGAGTTTGCCACAACAAAGAGAATCTATTAATAGCCTCTTCTTCCGGTTTAAAACTTTTAAAATAGCTTATAGTGAGTTGTCTAATTTGTCTCAGAATAACCAGATACTTTTTAGGTAAGTAAAGTTATTGTCTTATTTGGTTAGCCGAACTGTCAAGATGTTTATATATATCAATCAAAGTTAGATTAACTATCAATGGAAACTTGTTGAGATCAATTAGTTGATTATTCAATTTTAAATTAGGATTCTTATGAAAAGGTTGAAAATCCATCATATGTTGAACCAAATCTAATGAATGAAATAAGTTATGTAAAGAAAATATGTTCGTTTTGATGTGTTCAATAATCCCATAGAATTTCAACGTATCCTTACCTAAAAAAAGTATTGCTTTAGGATTGATATTTAACTTTAGAATATATTTATAATTCAGAACTACCCAAAGTGGTGTCCACTTTGAATTATTTATATCATAATTGGCAATTCTTAAAATTCTATTAGAATTTACAATTAAATAATACATTTCAAAATTAGGTAATTCCAGTCCTCCTCTATTTTTTGGGGTCATTAATTTATCATAAGATATCCTGGTTTTCTTTGGTTCCCAAATGAATTTAGCCAATTCTTTATGAATCTTTTTAAAAAAACGTCTTCGAAAGTAATAAATTGGCTGACCTAAAAATATACAATAATCGTGGTAATATGTTCATTTTGATAATTGAAACTTTTGCTAACATTGGCAGTCATAAATTTTTCCATCTCCCAAAATCCGAAATTATTTGTTCCCAGATTGCTTTAATATAATTATTGTAAAAGTCTTTATTATCTGTAGAGAACTCAATACCTAGATATTTAATATTTTCTTTAAATGATACCTGTCCTACTAAGGGCAATAACAAAAAGGGTTTAGGTGTCTTTAAAGGGAAGATATTGTTTTTTTTCAAGTTAATTTTATAATTAGAGACTTTTGAGAACTCATTAACAGCCTTCAATAATTTTTCAGTATCTGATAATGGAGATGCACAATAAATGCTAAGATCGTCAGCAAAAGCTGCCATTAATATTTTAGTTCTATAAATTATTGGGACATTATGATAAACATTTTGTTTAATATATAAAACAATGGTTCAAGATAGATATTAAATAATAAAGGGGACAAAGGGCAACCCTGGCATGTTCCATTCTTAATCTGTATTCTTTTAGAGAAGTTTTTATTAATATACAATGTAGTATAGGGATTACTATATAATATTTGTAACATTTGGGCAAACTCATGTGATATATTAAAATACGGTAAAAGATCAAACAAGAAATTTGTATCAACCCTATCAAAGGCTTTCTGGGCATCAATTATAAGGGCATAAATATTAAATTATTTTGCTTAGCATGCTCTAACATAGTATGTAATGTGAGTGTATTATCACTGGTTTGTCTACCTGCCATAAAACCAGTCTGTTCTTTGGAAATGATATGAGTCATGATTCTCTTCAGTCTAGATGCTATAATAGAGGTTAGAATTTTCATGTCTAAATTTATTAATGATATCGGTCTATAATTATCCGTATTTTGAGGATCTGAATTGGCTTTATGTATAAAAATAGTTTTTGAGGCGTTAAGATGTGGATCATTAATTTTATTCCTAATTATGTAGTTAAACACAACTGAAAGTATCTTACCGAAAATATCTGCAAACTTTTTATAAAATTCCACTGTCAAGCCATCAGGACCTGGTGATTTATGTGATTTCATATGCTGAATTACATATACTATTTCTTCTTCAGATATTGGTTTAACCAAGTCATTTTGAATGTCCTTTCCTATTGTTGGAAACTTAATTGAATGTAGAAATTGTTCATAATTCCTGTTAGGGGTCATATCCTTTTGTCAAGCATAAATATTAGTGTATATTTTCTCAAAGATATTAAGAACATCCTCAGTTTTAGAATATATTTTATTATTAAATTGTATTTTCAAAATCTGCACGGTTGGTTTCGTTTGATTAATGATCCTAGCTAACGCTCTCGATGGTGTTTGAACATGATTGGCATACCTCACTAGCGTCTTGTATTCTTGAAATGTTAATCTACTATTCTGAAGTAAAAAGAGATCCTTTTGACATTTAATCAGTTCCTTCTCTGTTTGCTCACGAAAATCCCTAATCAGTTCTTGATCAAGTAATTTAATTTTTATTTCTAAAGTTTGAATATCTTTGTTTAATATCTTTTATAATAAGATGCTTTTTTGCAAAAGTGTCCCTCTTATTTGAGCTTTAACTGTTGCCCATTCAATATCTGGGGCAAATTGTTGTTTCCCTGAACCAATCAATAAGTCTTTCAGGTACTTTGTAATTTCCAGTATTATATCCTCCTTATTCAATAAATTTGGATTAAGAGACCAATTATAACCTCTTTGTCTCAAAGTATCCTTTACCCCCTTAGTAAAACTCAATGAAATTTTAGAATGGTCTGATATATAACGGGCATGTACAATAACTGTAGGTTCTAGATTGATCAATACTCTTGATATGAGGAAGAAATCAATTCTAGGCCACATTTTGTGACATGGGGAATAAAAGATAAAATTGCTTGTACTATTATCATTATTCAGATAGTGAAATGGATCATATAATTGAAAGTCTTCTTTAAGATTATTCAGTGTTAATACAGTATGCTTGTTAAATGCTCTTTGTGGACAAGATCTATCCAACTTCGGATTCTGGTAGGTATTCCAATCACCTCCAACAATTACATAATATCTATCAAATTGTGTTAAAATTGAATATAGTGATGCTATGAATAATTGTTGATCATTACAGGGAGCATATATATTTAAAAGTAAAATAGGTTTATCAAATAAGGTAGACGAAAGAATAACACAGCACCACCGTCCATTTTTATCTGTATTAGAATCTAATATATTTTCCTTGTATTGATCTTTAATAATTATGGCTACCCCGACACTATTTGACTTACCTTCAGATACTACTACTTCCCTAATCCATTTCTTTTTTTTAACATCACCCATTGATCATTCATTAAATGCGTTTCTTGGAGTAGGATAAACCACACCTTAGCCTGCAATAATACATGTAACACCAGTTTCCTCTTCTTCAAGCTCTGGAGCCCTTTAACGTTCCATGAATCTACTTCCCACATTTCAAAGATTCACTGTAAAATGAAAGTTTTGGAGAGAGAGCATAGAAAAAACAAAAAACAGTAAATTCAAAACCATACATAATCTGGAAGCAATCCTTATATCCTGTCCTCAACCAGTGCATACCCACTCTAACCCCGGACCAGGAGATGTATAGGTCCTGTATAATATAGAATGACAAAGGGTTTAAAAGAAAAAGCAGATATAAAAACACCACAATGTAAAATTTCACACATGTATCACAATTAAGACCTATAAAACCTAACTTCACTACGACAAAGCCTAAACTAAACATTCCCTAACAAACACTGCCATAAACTACATCTCTTTGGTTAATTACTATTTAAAGAAATCAAATTAAAAATGTAACAGTACAGTACATGTAAAAAGAATAAAGTAAAAAAAATAATGCACTTTTAGTAGTTGGATTAGCTATCTATACATAAACCACATGCATTAAAAAACAGAAAAAAAATACATACTAATACATAACCCTATATTAAAGCAAATAGACAGCAAATTGTTAATATCCTTTGTTATACATTCACCTTATACTAGTTTCATAATAAAGAAAGTTTCTAACTAAATAAAATAATAAAAATAACACAAAACATTAAAAAATATGCTGACAGGTTAAATAAACATTGCTAAATCCCTGCACCCTCTCTAAATAATATAACTACAAAATGTTGACTAAAAGTTAATAAATGAAGTTCCTAACAAGTTCCTATGTGCTTAAATTACTATAGAACAGTGTTATTTAATGTTAAATAAACAAGAGAGTGTTTAAAACAGTTCTCTTTGGTTTTCCAAACCAGGAAGTCCTGTGAAATGCTCGCGATGGGGGACTGCTTTTGCAGACGGACTCCCGGAAGTGCCACAATGAAATCTGCACCCTTGACAGCATTTTAAGCACTTCCTGTCTTCCTTCTTGTCAAAAACAGATCTTAGAAGTCATAAAATGTCAGGAAACAAGTGCAGGAGATCAAGATAAGGAAAAGCAAACAGTTTTATTACTCAGGAAAAGGCCTAAAGCTTCACAAATGTAAACAAAGGATTACCCAGTCCTTGAAGCACAGTAAACAATAAATCTAGCCTCATCAACATGCCAGTCCCAGCAAAAGTTCAATTCAAGTCTCTGATGCAGGTAAAGTCTTGAAAATTTTAAGAAACAGATTTCTTGCCTCATTTTTGGTGGAAACAGAATGTTTAACCCCATCCACTGTAAATATAAGCATATTAGGATATTTCATTTGAAACTTAATTTGTTTGTCAATAAGAAATTTGCAGTAAGGAGACAGAGACTGTCTAGCCTGTCTGATCTGTATAGGTAAATCCTGTGTCAGAGATATTTTATTGTTTTTCCACATAATATAGCCTCCACCTTGTTTTGTAGTAATAAGTATTCTATTTACATCTTGATAATTAAGCAGTTTAACATACACAGTTCTAGGAAACTTAGAAGCTTGTACCTCTCTCAAAGCTCTGTGTGCTCTTTCCACGATGATTTGTTTCACACTATCAGAATCATTTAAAAGCACTGCAAATATTTGTAGTATGGATGGAATTAGTTAATTATATTGAATGGATTCAGGAATCCCTCTGACAATGATATTGTTTCTCCTGGATCTTGCTTCTAGGTCTGTAAGCTTACTTTGTATAGCCTGTATATCCACATCATGCAGATTAGTTTTTTTTTCCAGTAAAACTAATTTGTCCTCAGTAACAGAAATTCTAGCCTCCGTCTTATCCATTCTTTCCAGCAACTGAGTAGATGAAATTCCAAATGATTGTATTTGACAAGTCAGTTCTTTTGAAGCTTCTTGTATAGGCAGAAGTGCAGTTTTTATATCCTCCATATTTAAAGCTTGATCAGCTTTAGTTTTAGTCCCTAGTTTCTGTTGTTCCTGTGCTTTAGTAATTTTTTGTCGTTTAGTAGTCACATCTTTTTCTGGTGATTGCAATTCCGATAATTTTGTTTTAGTCATAGTTATATCCATGCTTTTGTCTTCTTTTGACATCTTATTGGAACACAAAAAGTTGCAATATAAAAAGCACACGGTTCCTTTGTGTATTCCTCTCTGCAGAACTAGCTATTCTGTTGTAATCCAGTGAAATATATTCCTTTTTTCCAGTTTTTCTTCTCAATCCAGGATAAATAAGTGAAGTTAAAATAAGTTTATTGAAGTTTTGATGTTAAAAACTTTATAGTATCCACTCAGGGTTTTGATTTCCTCAGGTTAAATGTAGAGCTGCAATTAAGCAGTGTTCACAGAACAGCAGCCATCTTTGAATCCTCAAAAATTCCTACGTTTTCTGTATTCTCTTCATTCACATTTTTGATTAAAGGACAACCACGCCGTCAGACTCAAAAAACATATTAATTTCATCATGGTTTGATGTTTCCTACATTTTAATGGCACTCTGAGACTATTTTGAGCTTTTTAGATATTTTTAGATGCAATTTCTGACTCTGACCACATGGGGTCTGGCATATTGAAAAAATTCAGACTGTTTACTCTGCCTCTAAGTATCCTAGAATGCATTATTTGACTCCAAAAAAATGCATCAGATCTGCCACGTTTTGCCTTAAGCTGCTGTCACTTCATTGACTTAACAGGCATTCACTGCAGTCTTAAAATCTCCAACTTTTGGTTAAAATGTTATCCTTTTTCAATGACAACTTAAAACACAAGCAGTGCAAATGCTACAGAACAGAACTGAAAGGTGCATTTTCTAGCTCTTTCATCTTAGAAATGCTAAATTGCTTTCTTTTGTGAAGGCTGAAATCTAGCTCTTCAAGGAATCTCCCCTCCCACTTCACACCTACCTTCCCTAGCTGTCAAAGAGCCAATGATAATTTGACCCATTATCTGCATGTGATTGACAGCTTGTCACAGCAGGTGACCAGAGTAATGTACTGTTTGCTTGTCAGCCTTTTCCTCCTTACAGTGGGAGACTTTTTTTGTTGCACTACTCCTGTCAAATTTAAAACCAAGCTACATAGCACTGGCAATGATCCCTGCTTTGCAAAGCAATCTGCCACTTATTTTCCCTTCCTGTTTAAATAGCTAACAAATGATGCACTATAAACTTGAAATATTTTAGACTTGCATGACAGCACCCACATGCTTTTTTGAGTCAATATTTAAAAAAAATTATGGTAGTGCATACACACACTGCTTTACTTCTACAATGATTTAGATTTTATTTTTACATTTTATAGCAGTGTACTAACCAAGCACAGAAATCTGGTTCAAAAGCAAGGATAAATTGATCCTGAAATACCTATGAACCTCAGCGCAAGAAATTAGGACAAAGCCATACATAGAAGTGGGACAAAGGCACAAACGGAAAAGCGCAGTCCGGGTCTGAACTGTCTGCAAACAGCTACAGCTAACTTTGAGTATGTGTCTACCTGTTTGAGCCAATATTAATTTTCCCCTGGAGAGCACTCTGCTTTGGCTTGTAAGCAGCCCCCCCCACACACACACACACACACACACACACACACACACACACACACACACACACACACACACACACACACACACACACACATTCCACTTACTCTTATTCCCTTCTGTTAGCAAATAGTATCCGCCATAACTCATCAATACTGTGTGTTTGTAAATTTAAACTATGACCACAGTAGCCTACTGATACAAGGTTATCCTGTTTTTCCACCTGAGAAATTAAGAAATGACTTAGTTTCAGAGCAGTCCTTGGTCAATTGTGATTGTTTCTTAACACATACTTGCCTTTGCTTTGTAATTGTTTCCAGCACCCTCATATAAGCAATTAACAGGGTCTCTACCCGCTTTGCTCCCCACCCTGCCCCCCCTATTCCCTCCCGCCCCAGGTGGACCCACCTTTATTGGACTCAAAACCCCTCCCATCTTTCCAATAGCCAACCACAGCGCTAACCCAACACTACCTCCTCCATCTTCCCACTACTATCATACCTCCTCAACTAACATGTACCAGCATACCTTACCTATGCTCACTGCATGCACTCTCCTTGCATATCTTACATCCTACTAAAGCTCCATCATTCCCCCACTCAACCACTACCACTGTACTACTACTCACACCACCACTCGTCTCACCCACACTCAACTCCTCCCACCAGCTCAAGAACCATCCCTATGCACCCCCCACATATTCTACCAACTATATTACTCAAACATAAAGCAGCCCTACAACTTAACATAGTAACCCTCCCACCATACCTAGTACCCACAGAGCACAATCATAAAGTTTCCCTTATAAACAAACACATTCAAAAACTGAGAAAACTAATAATCTCATGCATATCAAAACTAGCCCTAAGTGGAGACATCCACCCCAACCAATTACTGCCCCGTAGCTATTCTCTCTCCACTCTCCAAAATACTAGAGAGACGCATACACTCTCCGGTCTCAGACTACCTTCTTACTAACAACATCCTTTCCAGTACTCAGCATGGTTTCTGACCAAACCATAACACCACCACTGCCTTACTCTCCTTTACTAACACTATCCTTCAGCATATAAACAATGGCTATCTTTCCTCTGCTACTTTCCTAGACCTATCTAAAGCAATTGACATGGTCCCACACAAACAACTTATCTCTGTCCTCAATAACCTATCCTTCTCACAATCAGTCACCAACTGGTTTCAGATTTACCTGTCTGACCGCCAACAATCCGTTGTATGGCAGAATGACATCTCCCTAACTACCTGTCTCCATAGGGGTTCCCCAAGGATCCATCCTTGGACCCCTACTCTTCTCTGTTTACACCAATAATCTAGCCTCTGCCACCAAACATGGCACACTCATACAATATGCAGATGACTCAACCATCATCTGCTTAGCCCAGTCCCTACCGAAACTGCAAAAAGTCACACAGGAAGCATTTTCCTCTGTTGAAACATGGTTATCCGATGCCCAATTAATACTCAACCCAAATAGAACTAAACTACTCATCTTCCAACCCACCAAACATACTCAAAACAACTCTCACTTTAACATCACAGCAAAAGACAACACCACTATATACCCAACTGAACATACCAAATTGCTAGGAGTGGAAACAGAAAATAAACTAATATTTGACATTCACATATCCATGACCATAAAAAAAGTCCACAAAAAACTAGGAGCATTATACAGAAAAGAGCAATTTTTCACCAAAGCAGCAAAGATTTCAATAGCAAATTCCCACCTTATCTCCACCCTACTTTATGCCTCTCCAATATATACCAACCTAAGGCAATGTGGTCTAAACAAGCTAGAGACCTGCTACAACAAAATTGCCAAATTCGCCACAGGGGCATCCTACCGTAGTCACCACTGTCTCTCACTTGAAGGCAGAAACTCAGTGTCTCATTTAGTGACTTTATTCCAAAAGAGTTTGACTGAAAACCACAAAAATTGAGACTAACAATCCAAAAATAAGAAGCCTTGCTTGCAGTCACACACACTCTTGCCCCCTTGCTTGCAGTCACACACACACACACACTCTTACCCCTTTGCTTGCAGTCACACACACACACTCTTGCCCCCTTGCTTGCAGTCACACACGCACTCTTGCCCCTTGCTTGTAGTCACACACGCACTCTTGCCCCCTTGCTTGCAGTCCCCCACACACACTATTGCCCCCTTGCTTGCAGTCACACACACATGCACACTATTGCCCCCTTGCTTGCAGTCACACACGCACACACACACTTGCCCCCTTGCGGACACACACACACACACACACACACACACACACACACACACACACACACACACACACACACACAAACACACACACTTGCCCCCTTGCAGACACACACACACACACACACACTTCAACCTTGCTTGCAGTCAGAATCTGGATATTGCAACAGCACTGAAACAGACATTCAATGATAACACATGTAGCCATTGCCAGCCTAAGTTTCACTTTCAGTTAGTGATATTTTAAAATTCTCAGACCCTTTGCACACGAGAAATGCACATGTTGTTGAATACACCTTCCTGATTGTATATAATATATTCCTTGTAAAATGCAGTCCAGTTTTAGTGGGTGTTTTATATTTTTCCTGAAAACAGTGCAACAAAATGCATGCACCAATAATGACAATACTGCCCAATTCTGAATATTTCCATCACAAGTGTAGTCAGACTTCTACAGTCCACCAGTATCAGTACATACGCACAATTTCTGAAGCAGTAAACGTCCTGTAAATAATTCCACATTAAAGCGATCTGTAACTAATGAAGCAGTTGCTGCTAGCCAAAAATTAGATGTCATGTCATCAACAAATAATGTCACAGTTGCCCTTTTTGAATAATTTACTTATCTTACACAAGAACAATAAGCTGGTAATACTGCAGTAGGGAATGGATGACAATCTTCTTCACCAGAAAGGAGTGCATCATCCACCCCATTTGCAATGCAGTACAGTTTCACAAATGCATCTATGTGAGTAGAAACCACAGCCTTCTGCATCAAAAGCAAACAACCTGTTGTGATATTAGCAAAGCAAGCAGACATAAGCAGCACTAATAATTGTTGCAGCCCTGCATCTCTCAGCTCCCTGTAAAATCTACTCAATCAGTTGTATTTATGAACTTCACAGCACAAGAAATCTTGAAAGAGGCAAAATTTCCCCCTTGCTTGCAGTCTCACACACACACACACACACACACACACACACACACACACACACACACACACACACACACACACACACACTTGCCCCTTGCTTGCAGTCTCACACACATTTGCCCCCTTGTTTGCAGTCTCACACACTTGCCCCCTTGCTTGCAGTCTCACACACACACTTTCCCCCTTGCTTTTAATCTCACACACACACTTGCCCCCTTGCTTGCAGTCTCACACACACACTTGCCCCCTTGCTTGCAGTCTCACACACACAATTGCCCCCTTGCTTGCAGTCTCACACACACACAATTGCCCCCTTGCTTGCAGTCTCACACACACACTTGCCCCCTTGCTTGCAGTCTCACACACTCACACACACACTTGCCACTTGCTTGCAGTCTCACACACACAATTGCCCCCTTGCTTGCAGTCTCACACACACACAATTGCCCCCTTGCTTGCAGTCTAACACACACACTTGCCCCCTTGCTTGCAGTCTCACACACACACACACACACACAATTGCCCCCTTGCTTGCAGTCTCACACACTCACAGTTGCCCCCTTGCTTGCAGTCTCACGCACACACAATTGCCCCCTTGCTTGCAGTCTCACACACACACAATTGCCCCCTTGCTTTCAGTCTCACACACACACACAATTGCCCCCTTGCTTTCAGTCTCACAAACACACACAATTGCCCCCTTGCTTGCGGTCAAACATACACACACAATTGCCCCCTTGCTTGTGTTTCAACACACAATTGCCCCCTTGCTTGCGGTGTCACACACACAATTGCCCCCTTGCTTGCGGTCACACACACACACTTGCCCCCTTGCTTTTAGGTCACATACACACACACACACTTGTATTCACACACACACACACACACACACACACACACACACACACACACACTTGCCCCTTGCTGTATCCTATGGACATTAGAAGGCCTCCAGCTGAAGGCACTACATATGTTACCTGTATTTTTTAGCAAGTTCCTCCTCCTATTTTATTTCTTCTCACTCAGAGCCCCTACCATGATAGTGCTATCCCTGGCCACAAAAAAAAATGGTTGCAAGGCATGTACTTCACTACCAGAAAACTGAGATCAGAAAAGCTTACCAGCCTTAGAGATTTTATCAGACTTTGCTTCTCAGTGGCTTGTGTGCTATACTCACTCACAAAATGTTATATTAACAGGCAGAATATCACTTTGCAGACTAAAAAAATAGTATTTTGTCTACCAAACTTTATAACAAAGTCAAAAAAATATATGCCATGCTGATTCCATTATTTCAATAGGAATTGGCAGCAACTCTCACTCAATGCATGCTGCTTAGCAGCTTTACAATGACTAAGCTGCTGTGCTTGTACAAGCAGCAAAATTCCTCATTTCCTTTCCCATCTATCTTCTATTTCTCTCTTATTTCCCTTGCGTTTTCATTAATTTAAAAACAAAACAACACGCAGGCTCAAAGAATATGATAGCAACTGTGACATTAATCTTACAAGAACCTGCGCTCTATGTGTAACTGAGCATTGTGAAGTGTCTGAGGCTACTTCTAAACTATGGACACATACTGATGGACAAAATGTTGAACCTCTATATTGCCTACATCACTGTATATTTACCTGCTATAATAATCTTACATGGGAACCCAGAAATGCACTTAGCTTAGTTGCATGAAACAAGTATAGCTGCAGAAACCACCCCTGGACTACTACCACTCTCTTGCTGACTATTCATAAGTATGTTTACAGGCTGCAGAATTACTCAGTAAATAAGTTTTATGCCTAATGGCTCCAGCGTTCACATTAAAATAATTTCATTACCCAGCTAACTGGAAAAAAAAAAGGTATTATTCAGCTGTGGCAAAGTTTCAAGCAGGTAGCAGGTTGGATGGCACACACACTAAAACGGAGCAAGCACAGTAGCATAACAAATAAAACGGATTACTAATATTAAAAAAAAAAATAAAAAACATGACATGACTGAAACGTGAAGCTCAACAACAGAAACAAACAGCTGAAAACATTACAAAACATCTGCAGCATGCAATCACGAAGTACGAGGCATCAACAAACTAAAGAAAACCAAATACAGCTACAAATACAGCAAGGTTTTTAAAAAAGACACACCAGCAACCACAATCGCGAAGCACAAGGCATCAACTAAGAAAACCAGATATAGCTACAAATACAGCATAGTTTTTAAAAAACACCAGCAAGCAACTAAAAACACTATACAGTAATACAATTACTACAAGCAGCAATACACTTACTTCAGAAGGAAACCCAAAGGCAGCAAGCACAGAAACACAGGCCGACTCAAGAATACAAAAGACGCCAGCATTAAACATAACCAGGGAAATATAAACCCTGGATCAAAACGAAAATAAGTAGGCTAAGCTAAAAATGCAGCTGCGAAAGGGAAGCACGTGGCACATTTACAAACAGAAAAGATTAACTCCACTAATGTGCAATTAAAAACTTGGGAGGACACAATATAAGGGCTAGGGAGGCATAGAAACAGGGACAGATTACATTTAGGATACACTATTAAGAAGTAATAAGTAATAAGACTTACCTTACTTATGAAGTAGCAAAACGCTGGTGAAGAAGAAGTGCTTCACATGTATAGAGTCGACCAGATTTGCTAACACAGAAAAGGAGTTCCACACAGCACCTAGTCCATTTATTAGGTTAACAGTGGGCTGGGAAAGGCAGTGTTGACATCACAATGTGGGAGGATCACAGGGATTCTGTACAGCATGCAAATAAGGCAGTGTTTACGTCACTTTGGGGGAGGAAACCTCCCAGGATCTTCAGCAAGAGCTATGGCAGATGTGACATCATTATTTAAGAGACGACTAGACAGTTTTCATCTTGGTTTTAAAACTGAAAGTCAAGCAGTACAGAAAAGTATGAAGCCTAAGCAGTAAAAGAGAATAGTGGATTTTTTTTTAAAGCTGCGGTTATGTTTTTTTGAGGCTGTATCACATAACAGGATTTTAGAGAGACATCAGGTAGAGATATTTGATTTGATATCCTGTTGTTTTCCTTTAACCACTGCACACTTGAGCATTGCACTATTCATCAGCCATTATACACATGAATATTATTTTCTTCAGCCCCAGTTGTCAAGTGTTTTCACCTTGAACAAAGATGGGAAACACTTAGACGTGAATAACTTTGAACCATTGCATTATTCTGCCTAGTTTCAAAGATTTTTAACAACTTTATAAACTTCCACCTTCTTCAGTAAATGACCTCTCATCAGCTTCTCATATATGAATGTATCTATTTAGGTGTTACTGTGAGACTGATGTAGCCTTTCTTACCATCAATGATTATCTTTGTCTCTCAGCCCTTTCTCTCATTCTCGCTTTGCAGTTGTCTACAAGACAAAAAACTATGTGTAAGATAAAAATTGTCAATATCACCTTCAGTTCTCATTACCTGAGTAGCATAAGGCTCCATCTTTGTTCCACTATTACTGCTGATTTTCATAGCTATGATGTGGTCACTATGTGGGTCCTCTCATTCTCTTTCATTACACCGCGGTCTTACTTGTTCATGAGACAAGGTCTAAAACTATCTAGAATTTCTTCCAGTCATGTTTTGTATCATAAACAGTTCACTCCCTTTCCATACTGATGTTGCTCAACTGTACCTCTGCTTTGCCTATTCTGTTGATGTCCTCTCCCGTTCCCACATAGTCTTAGTTTTTGCTTATTCCCCTTTCCACCAGTTTTGATACAATACTTTCTCCACTCATTCCTCCTCTCTTCTGTTATTTTTTTTCCAGTTTAACTCCTTTCCACATTTTTTCTCCCTATGTGTTTTCTTGCCTACTTCTCCTTCATTAAATTTCTGTCTTATCAGTTAGACTGAGACTTATACTCATGGGCATGCTTTGCATTATATACTTAGACTTCTGTAACTTCAAATCATGCTTTGCATTTCAGCTTGTTCCTTTGCTATTTTATGCTTTAATATGTTTATTAGTTCATATGCATGTACACACACACACACACACACACACACACACACACACACACACACACACACACACACACACACACACACACACACACACACACACACACACACACATATATAGTAGGAAGAACTAGGCATCCTTCAGTTGCAAGGAATCATGGTTTTGCACTTCTATCAGACTAATTTGATCAGTGCCTTCTGTGGCTGTGCGATCCAATCTGGGAGTGGCAGTCCTTTCCACAATCTGGGCAGCAGGAGGCAGATATCAGTATGGTATCATGGGCAAGGATCTTCCTGAGGGCTCTCTTATCCTCTGCTCTCCTTGCCAAGGTGGTTCCATATATAGTGAGAGCTTCCTTCACTTCCTGTTTCCAGGCAATCTTGTCTGAGGAGAGAGAATACCAGTTGCTCACACTGATGGAGAGACCACTGAGGTCTTGCTTGCATACGTCCTTGTAGTGCAATTTGGGTTGCCCTTTTGGCCTCTTTCCAGACTCCTGCTGTCCAAAAAGAAGGTCTTTTGGTATCGGACCATCCATCATGCATGAAACATGACCCAACCAATACATACATCTCTGTTTCAGGAGGGTGAACATGGAGGTGATGCTCATCCTCTCAAGCACTCTACTGTTGAGGATCTTGATCTGCCATGAGATACCAAGTATGCTCCTAAGGCAGCACATATGGAACACATTTACCCACTGCTTTTGTTTTGAGCGCAGATCCCTGTTTCACTGGCATACAGTAATGTTCTCCAAACACAGGCTGTGTAAACCTGCCCTTTGGTGTGCACAGTGAGCTTATTATTAGCCCAGACTCTCTTTGTCAGCCTGGAAAACATTGTGGCAGCTTTTTCAATGTGCCTGTTGATCTCACTGTCAAGTGATAATTTGTCAGAGATTACTAAAATAACCACCAAATGCAAGGGATAGAGACAAAACACTTCAAACTTTAGCATAATAAAACTTTAATAGCCGCTTTTGTCATACAAATGACTTCTTCAAAAAAAATACATAGGTTCATAGGTTTTTAAGCCTAGTCAATAATCCCTTGTGAGAGTCATTAACAAACTTCACATATACATTTAAATAGATCACTTAAACCAATTACATTAAAGAACCAATTAAGAACCAATTAAAAAGCAATTAAATAGCTAACCCCCTTATAAACCAAACACATATAAAAAACGTTTCAAAACTAAAACTACAATATTAAACATCATTTAATTTAAGCCTTCTATTTCTTACTTAATATTTATAACCTCATTCAGACCGGAGTATTTATAAATCCCAAATGTCAGCTGCCAAATTAATAAAGGAATTGATTATGCCAGAAAATTTCTAATTTACTAATATGCCCAGCACCCAAGTTAATTTTTATTGTGAATTATTGGAGGTGTTACTGGATAGTAACAATTTTATGTTCAATAAGAAATGTTATAAGCAAACCAAGGGTGTGGCTAAGAGTTCTCCATTAGGCCCTGCTTTTGCTAACATTGTTTTGGGGTGGTGGAAAGATGAGGTTATCATGCCCATGAAGGAAGAATGCAAAATAGTACATTACAATAGGTTTGTTGATGACCTTTTTTTATTAATAGAGGGTAACAAAGATGATTGTGTTAACATCACTGATAAATTAATTTCTAAATATGAATTTTTGCATTTTACCTTGGGGGAAAGTGGTTTGGATGTTAGTTTTCTGGATGTTAAATTAAACTAGAATCAAGACAGTAGGTTTTTTGATAGTAGTATATATAGGAAAAGTGTGTTTTCCAACAATTACCTTCATTTTCATAGTTATTATCCAGCATTTTTGAAGAAGAACATCCCTAGGGGGGAAGTACATTAGAGCCTCTTGGATGACTAGTAGTGTAGAGAAGTTTAAAAAAGAACTGGAATTTATTGCCTTCTTATTTGTGGATAGAGGTTATAAAAAGGAATTTTTGGTAGATGTAGCACATGAAATAAGAGAAAAAAGAAGTATTTATCTTCCACCTATTCTAAGAGAAGGTTTTGTCTCCAGAGAGGATACCTGTTCTGATGTAATGACTACCAATAGAAATTTGATTTGTAATTTAAACATTACTGTTGACAGCTTAGATATTAGAAATATTATTAGCAATAACAGGTAAAGAGTGAGTTAGTTAAAACGGTAGGTAGTGGACCTAGTTTTGTATATAAAAGAGGGGCTAACATCAAAACTATCTTACAGAAAGATAGTACTGGGCTGCCAACTACTTGTAGTCTTACTACAAAAGAAAATGGGATGTATAAATGTGGAGTATGTAATATGTGTCGATATATGGCAGAAGGGCCTTATATTTGTGCTGAATATCTTAAATAAAGCCTTAGTATATTAGGATGCTATAATTGTAACACCAAGAGCATAGTGTATCTTAGTAGATGTTCTGATAGCAATGCCTATTACTTTGGGATAACAACCAGACACTTACAGGATAGAATTAGAGAGCATGTGTATTCTATTAAAAAAGGGGACAAAAATAACACACTTTGTAAACATTCTAGATGTTGTACTAAATATAAAAAATTCCTTTTTTCCATTCTTGAACAGGTATCTCTAGATATGAGGGGGATGGAGACTACAAGAATAAGCTGGAGGTAAAAGAAAAGAAAAAAAAATTGGCACCTGAGATTTGGGGCTGATAAATACTCCTGTCTGAATGAGTGAAGTTATAAATATTGTGTTTTTTAAGAAATAGAAGGCTTAAATTAAAAAGTTTAATATTGTAGTTTTAGGTTTGAAATGTTTTTTCACATGTTTTTGGTTTAAAAGGGGTTTAGATATTTAATTGCTTTTAATTGTTTCTTAATTGGTTATTTAATGTGATTGGTTTACGAGATCTATTTAAATGTATATGTGAAGTTAGTTAATTCATTTTTTTCTGAAGAAGTCATTTGTATGATGAAAGCGGCTATTAAAGTTTTATTATGCTAACGTCTGAAGAGTTTTGTCTCTATCCTTCACATTTGGTGGTTATTTTACTGGTTTGTTTTTACCATTGTCGGTTTTCGCTGGTTCATGTTTTTTCAAGTTGTCAGAGATTGTAGAGACCAGGTACATGAACTCATGGGCAACCTACAGCTCATAGTCACTCACCATAATTGATGGCTCACTGTCCACATTTTGCCCCATCACTTGGGTCTTCTTTGAGCTGATTGTGAGGCCAAATTCCATACATGCATCCACAAAGTGAGTCATAAGTGACTGAAGTTCTTGCCGAGTGTAAGCTACAATAGCTGCAGCAACAGCAAACAGGAACTCCCTTAGATACTTCCAAAGCACCCTGGTCTTCAATCTAAGTCTCTACAATTTGAAGAGGTTGCCGCCCATTCTGGTTCAGAGAAAGAAGTCCTCTGTAGCAGTTCCAAAAGCAAATTTCAACAGAACTGAAAAGAAGATACCAAACAATGCTGGAGCCAGTACATACTCCTGCTTTACTCCACTGAGAATCTCAAAATGTTCATATGTGGATCCATCATACATTATGGTCCCCTTCATGCCTTCATTGAAGGAATTAATAATGCTAAGCAGTATTGGAGGACAAATGATCTTTGTCAGCATTGCAAACAGACCTTTCCTACTGATAAAGTCAAATGTCCTGGTCAGATCAACGAAGGCGATATACAGAGGTTTGTTCTGCTCCCTGCACTTTTCTTGTTGTCTAACAGAAAAAAACATGTCTACAGTAGACAGTCCAGCCCTGAATCCACAATGAGACTTGGGGTAAACTCTGAGCTTGTTCTGGACAACACATGCAAACAACTTCCCTAAGGTACAGAGAAGGGAGATGCCATGATAGTTGCTACAATCACTTTAGTCACCCTTATTCTTATAGATAGTAACTATGTTATTATCCCTCATATCTTGTGGTACACTACCTTCTCTCCAGCATTGGCAAAGTATTGCATGCAGCTCTGAAATTAGGGTACTGCTAGCAGATTTAAGGATTTCTGAGGGAATGCCATCTTTCCTGGGGGCTTTTCCTGAATGATGTTCTTCGTGTTTCACTGTTGCAGTCATCACATTTGGGTTATCTGCCTGCAGGTAGTCCCCAGCCGGCCTGAATACCAGAGTCTTCAGATTTCTGCGTCGGATGCTGTCTCTTCTTCCCTGACGTCAGGTCATCAGGGGTATAAAACATGCAGCCGACGCCATTACATCAGTCTTTCTTGCCATACAGTGCCCAAAGCAGAAGCAGTTGCAAGTGCTGGTTGGCCATCTCCTGAAATTTTCGTTTTTGAGTTTCAGACCCAACGTCTTCAAAAAAGATAAGTACCCCATTGGAGATCCTTTTTCTTGCTCCAACCGATGTCAGTAAAAGTTAACAATTGTCTTACCTGTGTAAAGCAAATACCTCATAGAGATTTTCATTCTTACTGCATCTCATGTTTAGGCCCAGACCATGACGTCCCTTGCTGTCAATTTTGTGCCTTGTTCAACATCCAAACTATTTGTCATTGGGCCATTTTGGCAGCCAATTACTTTCATACTCAATCTACGTACTCTGAAATGGCTTTGTTAAGCCATCTGACTACCAATCTTCCAAAAAAATGTAAGGATAAAGACAGAGACAGACCGCATAAGTCCAAAACTGCTGACGATGCTTCGGTTAAGCTAGTCGCCAGTCTGCCAGCATTCAGTGAGGTGCTTTTGCAGCCCCTGATACCCGCTACTTCAGATTTGCAGGCCTCTACTGAGACCCATTCAGAGTCTGGTATGCCGCGAGATGCTTCTTCGACTATGGAACCTGTGGATGTCTCTACCTTGGATGGGTCCAGAGCCACTGTGCAGGCACCGGCTTCTGATGGTGTATTCAGGCCTACAGATATTCATATTAAACCAACGCCATTGTTTCCATCCAGAAGTTCCGAATTCCTCAGGCCACAAACTCATACTACACCTAGAAAACCGATGACCAAACTGCAGGCTCAGGTCCATATGCCTCAAAAACAAGTGCTTAGAATGGCTGAAGACCTTATTACCTTAATTAGGGGAAGCTAGCCTTCCCCCTCCAAGAGACCTAGAACTGATTTTCTTTCTGATTCTTCTGATCAGGGATCTGATATTTCTGCTCCATCTGATTACCAGGATTTGCCCTTATCTACTTATGAGGATTCTGATGCAGAGGATTCCATTCCCTCTGCTTCCCCTCCAGAAGATGTTTCTTTTGGTGAAACCTTGCTTACTCTTAGGGAGCATTTCTGCTGGGAAAGCCGGGATTACTCTGAGTCCAAAAAGAGACTTAGGGAATACTTACTCCTGCCTCAACACATGCCTTTAGCTATTCCTCCTGTTCTGGACATTGTAGTTGATGCTTTCTTGGAATCTAGCCTTAACCCAGACACTTTGCCTCCAGCTCCCAGAAAACCTGACAGGTACTACAGAGTACCTGACTCTCACAAGTTCCTCTTCAAGAATCCTTCTGCAGATTTAGTGACCATTTCCCAAGGACCAAAAGGCATTAAGGCTACTGTTGCCAAAAATCCTACCCCTTCTGATAGAGATTCTAGGGCCATAGACAGATGGGGTAAGAAGGTATACACTTCTGCTACTTTGGCCATTAGGGCTTTAAATTGCCAGTTTCATATGTTAAAGTATCAGCAGCATATTATGGGACTACTTAAACAGAACATGATGTACTTTTTCTTCTCAAAGATAGATATTGCAGTATTATAGATAGCATCCCATTGTTTTTACCATCTATTGTTGGTGTTAGTGTCATTAAGACAGGGCAAAGACTCTTCAAGTGCTTGACAAACTTGCATACTTTTGAAGGGTCATGAATCTTGCCTATGTCAATGCATGGCCTCCCTTCCTTTTCAGAGTGAAAGAATCTTTGTATCTGTATGAGTAAGTGGTCAGTATCACAGTCTGCATTGTGGTAAATACATGTTACCCTGACACTACCTAAACTGCTGCATTTGGTGAGGACAATGTCAAGTTGATGGCAATGTTTTGATCTTGGGTGCCAGCATGAAACTTTGTGCTGGGGCTTAACACTGAAGAAGATGTAGTTATGAAGAGTTCATATGGGCAACAAATGTCAAGGAGACACTGTCCGTTTTCATTCATCTTTCCTGTTCTAAAATGTCCCAGACAAGATGCCCATCTGTGATGGTCATTGGCAAGGCTGAAATTAAATTCACCAAGAATGAATAATGTTTCATGGGAAGGAACCTCACTGATGACAGCAATAAGTTCATCATAGAATTTGTCTTTGACTTCCTGGGTAGAAGTTAAAGTAGGAGCGTAGACGATGAAGATGTTGACCATGGCCACTGGTGTTTGTAGCTGAATTTTCAGCAGTCTCTCATTTCCTATATTTGGTGATATGACTGAGCCAACAAAGTTGTTTCTGATTGCAAAACCAACACCATGTTCCCTGGTCTCTTCTGGAAGCTTGCCATGCCAGAAAAAAGTAAAGTCTTTCTCCTTGAGACATCCAATGGATAGCAGCCTTGCTTCCTGGAGAGCCACAATGTCCATCTGCAATCTGCTCAACTTATTATTAATGACTGCTGTCTTCTGAGCATCACTGATGTTCAGAAGATCTTGTGTAAGGCCTGGAGTCATTGTCCTTACTTTCCATGTGGCTAGCCTAAAGGCTGGTTTATTTTGTTGCTTTTGTATTTTTCCAGGTGTATGGTTAACAATCCACCTGCTGGGGGGGGGTCATTAAGCCCCACACACCCAGTGGAGCAAGTGGACCATGGCGAGGCCACACCTATTTGGCTGGGGGCTGCCCAGCCTAATACAGGGAGTAGCTGCCCAATGAGATCAAAGGATCTTTTCCACTGCCAGAAGCAGCTTTGTTGCCTCACTCTACATCAATTGAGTACATCAGCTTATCTTTCTGTGTTGTGTCACCACTCACAGAGTGAAGCGGGAGTGTCCTCTCCAGGGCGCAGGCCTGGGCATGTGAATTTGAGGAAACAGATGATGCCCAGCACCAGGTTCCCGCTCTCCACACCAGTGATGTAATCAAAGGAGAAGGCAAGGCCAGTACAGCTTGGTATCAGTGTCATTGCAGAAGGTGCCAGAGTGAGGTCAAGTACAACTTCAAACTGCCTTAGTGGATCCATCTCTGGATTTTTCCTTGGGGTTTACTCCTGAAGCCTTCACCATGGCAAGGTATTGCCACAAGGCAGCGAGTGTTAAAAATCAGAGCTTAAATTCTCCTAGGTGGGCTGTCTTCCCAGGATAATGAGCCTCATCTTCCTGAAGCATCATGGTTTCACCGGACTTAGAAACTAATCCACACATGAATGCCAGGAGCTGGACTTGGGTCATCAGAGGCTATTAGAGACACATGCCATGGGAACATTTAATAGATAGTGGAAGCCTATCCCCAGTACCACCCCTGGCTATGACAACTTTTGAAAACACAGCTATATATATGTACATGAGATTTCACACACACACACACACACACACACACACACACACATATATATATATATATATATATATATATATATATATATATATATATATATATATATATATATATAATGTATATCATCTAGATATCCAGCTATCTAGATATATATATATTGAGATACATATATATTTATATGTGTGTGTGTGTGTGTGTGTGTGTGTGTGTGTGTGTGTGTGTGTGTGTGTGTTTGAGTGTGTGTGTTTGTGTGTGTGTGTGGATGATATGCAGATAGCTGAGCTATGCTTTGTCAAATTCTGAATCATTAAGTCTGGAGCACTGACAAACTGAAGTAATAGAGATATGGATTTTGTTGTCCTTTGCAAAACCCATATTAGCACTCATTTTCAAGTTTTGATTAAAGAGTTATGTTTTTTTGTAGCAGTGTATTTTGACTATTCACAATGCAATGAAAATGTATGGACTTATGCAAAGATATTTGTCCGTATGTATGTATGAATGTATGTATAGTTATAGGATTCCTAACTAAAATCCTAGCAATATTTTGTAGATGTATTTTAATCTATTGTTGATGTTGTTATCCCCTTGTATATAAGGTACACCACAATCTATTGCAAACAATCATATCTGTTATGGGTCTTTTCTCCCCTTGTGTATTATTACTTATCAGCTATTGTGAAATGTTTTATGTGTGTTTTTGGAGCCATTCTACCCAACGCATTGTAAAATTTGTAATTTGTTGTGAGGCTTTTCTCCCCTTGTATATAATTACTCATCAAATACCATATAAATGTGTTTAAATTGGCTGTGGAGCTTTTCTCCATGGGCCTCTTCTGAAAATTGGCTATTGGCTCATTCAGACTTTCCCAGTCAACAAAGGAAACATATTCAAAATTAAGACATCTCACACCAAAGCTCATTTTGCATGGTCAACCCCCCCCCCCATCACATTCCTCATATTGAGGGTTTGGGCTGCCAAACTACATGCTGTTTATATATATCAGCTTGCTATCATGGGGAAAATAGAAATCCCCAAAATAGTGCTCAGTCTTTAGGACAGCATCATCAGTATCACTCACTAGTGATCAACGATAAATATGTGTGCTTGTGTGTGAAAATGAGTTTATATCAGATTATCAAGTGTTCGGAATGTTGAATGTCATATATCATCGACTTTCAGAAAACTCAAAGTGGTTGCACTGATATTGTGGTATATTCTTGATCAAGGAATTTACCCTTTTTCCACTGTAGTGCAACCTTAGAGCTAATATATATAATTTTCAGTGGGTATAGGGGATGTAGTCCCCTACATGATGGATGCAGGGGGCTTGCCATCCTATACAAACACAGATTTTGTTGTTTTTGCATCGTTGAAGTTTTGGAATGATATCGTCTCAGCCATATGATGTTTGACTTTCAACACTCGATAATCTGATATAAATCCATATAAGTTCACCTGGTTTAATTTCTCCAAATCTTTTGGGTGTCTAAAATGATTATAACAATGGACACCATTCTTAAGTAAAGGTATGATCACAGTTCATGAAACTGGGATTGTTTCAGTCTTTAAAAGTGGTCTTCTCAGTACCTGCAATGTGTCAAGAAAAGATCTGTAACTACAGGGACATGTACGTTGAAACCCTTTCTCTCTCTTAAAAGACATCCAAAGGCATTTTCATCTTCTGGCAAATAGAGGTATCACTTAAACAAAAAAGTGCCTTTATAAGCTGCACCCACTAAGATAGAGTCTACCATATACACTCCAAACCTGTTTACTTATTGCACAACAGTGGGAAAGAAGATAAACTTTTAATTCCTACTACTCAGTCTCAGACAAATACACTGCATTGTTTTGATATCACTAGGTGTCAATTATAGTTCACTGATATTTTATAGTCCATTAACATAGCATTGACCATACTGAATAGCTATTTATCTATAGATATATACATAGGTATCAGATTGCTCCTGTTACAGTTGCAGTAACTGCTCATCTACTGTTGCTCACTCTGTATAGGAAAAATTATTTGTACTTGACTGTAATGTGTTTTTATTGTGCTTAAGGTTTGCAGACTCTCTGAGAAAGAGTGGGAAAATTTCCTTTTTAAGATTTTTTTTATTGATTCAACATATTTATAATATATACACAGAGAAGAAGAGTTCAGTAGCACATAATGTTACACAATAGTAGGAATACATTGAATTATCAAGGTAATCTTTACAATTAGCACATTAACAACCTTGAGATTTCAATAGCAACGTTTCAAAGGTATCCCAAACACTAAAAATCTTAGTATGATTTATAGATCTTATTCTGATCACTTCTTTTTTAGTTTTACATAGTATTGCTGTTAAATTTAAAAATTCTCTGAATGAAGCAACCGAGTTAAATTGTTTTTTGTAAGAACTTTTCTAGCAACTGACAAAAAGCTGCAAAATATTTTTTTTTTGTTTGGTGTTTACAGATACAGGAAGTAGAACATTCATTAGTATTATTGATCTAGATAAAGAACAATTATCAGACCATAACCCTTAAAACACATACTTATCTATTCCCAATATACATTTAATTTTTCACAATCCATAAACATGTGTGTCCAATCAAATTTTACATCTTTACTCCATCTCCAACAAACTGAAGAAGTCATTTTACTAAACTGAGAGAATTTATATGGAGTAGCAAACATTCTATGAATATATTTCCAAATGAAGATTTTCCAGTATAAACTTGAGGGATTTTGACTAACTGATTTAAGTAACAAAGTTTTAGTCTTACCATCTATTGAGTCACTCAATCCACTCCTGTCTAAAAAGTTCCAGAATTTTGCATCAAAATTATTATTATTATTATTTATAATAATTTATATAACTTAGACAAGCTTCCTTTGTAGGTCAATTTACATTTGATGATAGCATGCATACACTCATATAATGGGGAATAGTGTTCTGCTCCTTTTCACTCATATTGTCTACAAATTCATTTAATTTCTTACTGATGGATAATATCGACTGGTTAACAGATTAAATATTCTGGTGGTTTAGCTTTTCCTTTTTCAAAACAATCAGACTATAATACTAATCTATTCCTTTTTAGTAAATTCATTTAACATTGTTCTGAGTTTCCTTAAATCTAGAGGTGTGTGCAATGGGAAAGCACAACAATTTCCATTTTATGTTAATAGAGTTTTAAAAATATATTTTTAACTGTTTTAAGACTTAATTTCATATATGTAGAGTTTAAATACTGAAATGAATTTCCTTCTAATGTAAATGTTATTAACCAGATGAAAGGATTATTCCATATTTCTAATTTATCATATTTGACAAACTTATAAGATTTTGGTATAATCTCCTCCTGAATGGTTCTCTATTGACTAGTATAAGATGAATCTATCCAGAGTTTAATAGACCTAAAATCTGTAGCAATAGAAAATTATTCTACATCTGGGAAGCTAATACCACCATACTTTAATTTCATAATCTTATATGATTTCTATAAGCAATTCTTGGCTTTTTAGTATACCATAAGAATGAAGTTAACTTTTTTATTTTCTTTAAAAGTATTTTTTGTCAATTATATTTTAAACATTATTATTAATAATCTTACACGAATATTGAAAGATTTTTTATTCCTGAATATTTTCTTTTCCCTTCCAATTTTATTTATATTTAAACTTACTATCTAGCAATTGATTTAACACCAAAGTTTCAGTTTTATTATTATTTTAATTTTAACAGTGGTGCTTCTTGAAACTTTTCAATTTCCTTGTCAATTTTCTTGTCTATTTCTTTGATTGAATAATTTAAATCTCCTATAGATAATAAAATGCCATCTGGAAAAAGCTGCATTTTAAATTGACAATCCTTGTTAACTGAGAATCTATCAACTTTTTTTAATTGCTTCTTATACTGTTACCTAAAGGTTTGATAACTAATATAAATAGTATAGGGGAGAAGGGATACCCTTGCTTTGTGTCTTTGTTTAAAGTGAATCCTTGTGAAATGCAAGATCCAATTTTAACATATGCTTTGGAGTGCCTTGTGACATCCCCACTCTGGCCCAGTAATCAAGGAGCCTGAATCCTCACCACTGACACTGGAGAGGGACATTCACTTGGAATACAAATGGATGCACTCAATATTTCCAGTTGCAGACCTCTCTACATCAAGCACAATTTCCCTTAAGAGTACACAGGGAACAGACTCAGCCCAGGTTCTGGATTTCTCTGTCTGTCTCCCTCCAGATCCCCAATATGACTCCCCATTGGTACAGCTGTAGGGTTAGGTCCTCAGCTGAGTGTTCAAGCCAAGTCCTCCTGCACCCTGTCTGTGAACCCAGTGTTTCATGCCCCTGCTTGAGATTTAATTTTCACACACACACACACACACACACACACACACACACACACACACACACACACACACACACACACACACACACACACACACACACACACACACACCTGGGAAAGGCTTTTCACAGACTATATGGCAGTTTCACTGCCACCAGTCAGTTACTAAAATGCTCTTAAAAGGAAACCCAGTTATACTGAGTGAAGTTAATATTAATACAAATGGTAATGTTGACCAAACAGACAGACTTTTGGGAGTGGCCGGAGTTATCACCAAATAAATATGTGCAAATACTCTCAAAGCTTAAATATTTTTAAAAAGGACTAGCCACAATGAAAAGTTTAAATATATTTAATAATAAATAATAAAAGAACAAGAAAATACTAAATATCTGTTTACAGTAAACACCACAGTTTCAGTCCCACAAAATATTAAAAATAACACCGTTGGAAAGTTTCACAGTTACGGAAAAACAGTACTTCTAATCTTACTATATTTTCCCCAACTAATCGAAAAGAATTACTGTTTCCCTAGTTAAGTTACTTACTACCACAAGGCAAGATGATGTGGGTGAAGGTCTTTGTAGTCAGGTCCAAGAAAAAATGCAGAATGCTAAGAGCTTACAGAATGACATTGGACATGTGTGGTCATCTGACTCTGTTTTTCATGTTATCACCAACACTAGAAACTGACAGGATTTTATCACCCATGGGTTACCATATACACAGACAGAACTTTGCTCAGATCTCCTGGAAGTCATAAAACCATAAAAACACTTCCTTTCTTCCAATAGGAGTTACAACCTATTCTCTAGCACAGACATTATGTCTTTGGCTACCTTCAAAACTGTCAGATAACATCTTTATGGCTTAACCTATAAAGTAATTTACTTTCAGATATATTTTGAAGTTTAGGATTAATCTATTTGCTTCTAATCCTCTGTTAAAACGAGTTCCTATTAGCAGAGCGAAAGACCGTAATTGCGAATATGGAAAAAGTGACATGTATTGCTCAAAATACGGAAATGTAGAATGTCCAAAACAGCGAAAATGGAAATGTTGAAGTACAATGGCTGTGGTATAGCTCTGTAAGGTAAGTGTGCGATAGATAGGACTTTAGGGTTAGGATGTGGGTTAAGGTAAGTTAATAGATAGGTAATGTATGTAAGATTTAGTGTAGTGCTAGAAGTAGGGTTTTATTTAGCTGTATGTATGTGTATTATTTATTTGTTTTGGGTGTATGTCTGTAAGGGACTTGTGCGGTAGTTACGGACCTTAGGGTTAAGGAGGGGTTAAGGATAGTGCATAGTTGGTTGTGTTTGTGGGGTTTAGTGTAGGGTTAGAAGTAGGGTTTTGGTGCTTTACTTTAGGTTAGAAGTAGGGTTTGGTTAGTGTATGTATGTGGTTTATTTATTTTGTTTGGGTAGGTAGTATGTAGCGGGTGGTGGGGTTCGCTGACTATGACAGTTCATTATTTTATTTTTCGCTGTTTAGTGCATTCGGGATTTTTGCGGTTCACGTTATAGGCGTCGACGTTTAGGTATTCGGTTAAAGGGTTTTTTGATTTGCTAATATAGTCCCTGTTAAAACATATATATTTAATTCAGTTACAGTAATACATGTACATTTTATTTCCTCCAGCAAGGTATACTACTGATACATTTTAACACAAGCAAACCAGTTTGATATACAAATGACATATAATTATTTACAAAATTCCAGCTAGCTGTACTGGCATATGTTAGACATCCACTTCCCTACTTTACCTGGCATGGCTGGAAGTACCTCCTATTGTCACATTCCTATAGAGTCTTTTTTAATATTCAAAAAATTATTCTGGAAATAGAAATACTTCTAAAGTTTTAAACAAGTAGTTCCAATCTACAGAATCAAAAGCTCTCTTGATATCTAAGCTAATTAAGGCAAATTCCTTGCTCATTCTTTTTGCTAAATCTACTATAGTTGTTACTATTTTATATTGTCATATGTTAACTTATTGACTCTAAATCCTATTTGATCTTTATTAATTAATGTATCTACTATATCTCTTAACCTTGTAATGAAGATAGAAGTAAATATTTTATAGTCTACATTTAATAATGAAATAGGTCTATATGAGGAAACTAACTTATTATCCTTTCCTTTTTTAAGGAGAAGTGAGATTACATAAAATTTCCATGAGGGAGTATTTTGTCACTGTGAATTATCCTGAAAATGTCACTCAGTAATTCTAAAATATTTCATGGAAACAGACTATATAATTCCAGACCTAAATAATCTAACCCAGAGTTTTACCATTTTTCCCTTTTTTAAAGTTTCTTTTAACTTCTATTAGAGTAATGGACTTATTCAACAGAGATATTTCTTAGTCATTAAATTTATTAGTAACATTTTCTTTAAATTCTTATCAATTTTGTAATCATCAGGTTTATTATTTTTATCTTTTTTTTAAGATTCTCATGGAATAAAAATATTAAGCGTTTCCTCTATGTCTGATTAGCTTATTAGTGTGAGGATTTTAGATGTTAGTGATTTATGCCTTTTTGTTTAACATCTTACTTCTAGTAGCCAATCTATGTCGATTTTTTTGAAGTCATTGTATAACTGCAGTTTTATTTTTTCTAAAGCTATCTGCACTTTATGTATTAAAATTGTTTGATATTTTGTCATTATTTTTTAATGACTTCAGTATTGTCTAATTGCTTGTTGTTCAGATCTTACTTTGTGTATTTCATCTTGTATTTTTAACAACTGTTTATCCCACTCTTTCATTTTATTATTAGCCCATCTTCCCAGTCTATCTTTAATAAGCATTTTTAAGGAGTCCCACAAAATGACTTTGCTAACCTGTCCATTATCATTCAAAGATAAAAAAATTCTCAATTTGTTCCTTAAAGTAAACCTTACAGTCTTTTAATTTTATCATATATACTGTGATTCTATAAATAATCTCAAATGTCCTTATATCCATTAATATATTAATATTTACTACATTATGATAAGATAAAGGATGAGGAATAGTTTTAAAATAACTCCCTTTATTAAGTAAATCTGTATGGGTATCAATCCTATCAATTCTAGTTTGCGTCCCATGTGCATAAGAATAATGAGTGCAGAACAATGGTGTATCTTCTGCTTTTACTATTAATCAATTAAATTCTTATTACTAATCCATCCGATACCAACATTTTCACTTTCTACTGTTCACTTGTATCTTCTATACTAGATATGCAGTTAAAATCCACCATTCCAATGGCTTTGTAGTAAGTTTAAGTGATATTTAGCCACTCTTGCACCTATTCCAGGGATCCAGTAAAACTAGCTAATGTATAGAGTTTGCCATTAATATTTAATTATTACAAATTCATACACCCTGTTGTGTCATTAATGAATTCCATGATATTAGGCATTTCAGTAGATTTTCTCCAAAGTATAGCAGTTTTTTCCTCTTCTTTGAAAAAAGAAGCAGATGATAACATTTAGTAACCTAAATTATTTAAATATTGTATACCTTTATCTAACAAATGAGTCTCTTGTAAGAGTATAATGTCTCCTCTATTTAATATTAGATATCTCATTAATGATTTACTTTTGTTGCCATTATTTGATCAATTTACAGTTAATAGGTTAAAACTTTCCAAACTGTGTATTTGAAAATATTTCTTTTAAAAGATAATATGACACATTTATCCACCATATTAATTTAACTGTATATAAGACTCTAATGAATTCCTCTAACACTATCTTAACATTCCACATTTTTTTGAATTAATCCTTTCTACAAATTAAACTACTAAAACTTGTCATGGATACCAAAGTTCCTAGTTTGTCTATTGAATGCACATACTACTATGCTATCTCTCTCTACCTACCAATATGTAAAAATTCATCATAAAATTAGTCAAACACTACCGTGACTTACAAATAATTAATATAATATTATATATAAGTTAAAATAATACAAGTCCATTAATTTAGTTATATATTTTGCCATTTAAAACTATTCCTCATTACTGTATGAAAGTTTAATAATCCTCTTCTATTAATCACAAATATTAAATAATCAAACAAATAATGTACTATATACCTATTTATATAATAGTAGTATAAATTATTTATTAACTATTCCGAATTTATTTGGTCATTCAACATTATTATAACTAATTCTCTAAATAAATAAGTAAAACAGAGTGGGACTTGAAGAGATAAATATATCTGTAAACTTACAGGTGACAGGTAATCTTATCTTACTAAACTATTATAGAAAAGGAAAATTAATGCACATTTATATTTATCATATATATATATATATATATATATATATATATATATATATATATATATATATATATATATATTGATTCCCTTCAGTTGATTGAACTGCCAAAATATGGAATGTTATGTGGACAAGACCATATAACCGACATTTCTAGAGTTTGAAGAGAGTTTGAAGAGAGAGAGGCGTACATTGTGAAATGGGAAATTTGCCATTTTCCACAGTGTAGTGTAATCTCAGAGTTGGTAAATTTAATGAGCAGGTGGTATGGGGGTGCAGGCTGCTGCCCCCTGCAAAAAACAAAAAACTTGTTTTTTTTTTTTAATTTTATTTTACTTTTGAACTTCCATGTCGGTTATCTGGTCTTTGCCATATAACATTTATATATATATATATATATATATATATATATATATATATATATATATATATATTTTATAGATCTAACAAAAGCTCTGAATTAATTTTAAAAGTACAAGTGCCTCTATCTTAAAATTGTGTAACACTCTTAATATGATAAATTGGATACTGGAATAATCATTGTCAAATATGACTACATGTTCACCTATTTTAGTAGGTGGGCTGGACCATGCTGTTTTAGATATTTGATCTTTTTCTAAGCTGGGCATATACGTAACTATAGCTGAACATGGTGATGAGTTTTCCATCTTTGAATGTGCTCTCAGTGAGCTATGTGCCCTTTCAATTCCAAAAGACAAAGTTTTAGGTAGATTTAATGTTTTATGTAGCCATGTTGTTAAGAAATGTATTATATTGTCTCCCTCACACCTTTCAGGTATACCTTAAATTCTAATGTTATTTCATCTCAATCTACTTTTTAAATAGTCAACTTTATCTATGAGCCAGTTATTTTGTTTTAAAGGAATGTCAGTATGAGACTCACCTTCAGTTATTCTCCCTTCATGTTCATTTAAAGCTTCTTCCATACAACTGATTCATGCACTTAATTTTTTTCATAAGAATTTCTAAATGTTACATCTTCTTTCTGGTCTCTTCTTTGAAACTTTCTATTTTGGTATCCATTTTATTCATTTTATGTAGTACATCTAGTATACTAGATATTATTCACTGGATGTCTTTTTTTAACACAAGAATCCTGACTGTCATTTCTTGCGTGGCTCATGTTGAAGTTTCTTCTCTCTTAACCAAGCAGTTAAAATTCTGACAGGAAAATTCCAGTTTTTGAAGAACTTGAAGTTATAAATCTTTTCTCTCAGTATTAGTGAATAAAATTAGCTATCAAGTATCTCCAAATTTAGATTTTTGGATTATATTTTCTGTCAGAGAAAAAGTTTCAGTGACGACGCTTTCAACAGTTGCTGCTCTAAGTTAGCCATGCCTCCAGAGTGGGAGAACTTCTCCATGTCTGTTGCTGAATATTCTTTCTCAAATGTGCAGTGACCTCAGAGTGAGAGTAATAAAGTAAGGAGAGGTTGAAGTGAAGTTCTCTCTCACAGTGGAGGTGCAAACAGGCTCCCATAGATGTTTTACTTCATGTTCATTTAATATTGTACTATCTGTATAATTATATTCTTGTTGTTGTTTATATTTTGAAGGAATTTAATGCAGTTAGGAAACTACTTTATTATTTATTCAGTATTTCTGTTAGTTCTTTTTTGTCATTTTTTTCTTCTAAGCATTCTTCTGAAAATAAAAATTTCTCGTTAGATTCACTAGACCATCAAACATACTAACAAATACTGTTTGTTTAATTTTTTATTTATCTACTTGTCATACTACCCAGGTTATCAGAGATGTATACTACGACTGTGAAAACTCCTTTCAGCGAACGACTGTTCACTGAATGATAACCATCAAAATCTAACTCCCTCGATTGGCCATTTCAGCAAATTTTTTCCTAGGGGAAAAACACTTAGCTAACCTAAAACCACACAAAATTTAAAACTCTTCAAAGTGGGGTGCCTCACCTCCTGCACCCCTCAATGTGGGTGGCTGTGCCCCCACCCCTCCAACTAAATATACCAACTCCAAGATCACACTACAGTGGGGGAAGGGTCAAATCCCCAATGATGACCAAGCCAAGGAAAAAATGGGCTATTTAACCAATAAAGTTCCCGATGGTCAGCAGGCAGTGGGGGCAAACACATTATATATATATAAAAAAATACCCTGGGCTTATCCATGTAAAAGGGACAAAAAGCATAGCATTTACTATACACTGTCTGTGTGATAATTTTTGGGTACTCATCATTTTCAGAATAAAGTTCCTTTGAAATAATTTCTTGGTTCTCCAGGGAGGCTTGCCTGATTATCACCATCATTATCTCTCTTTTTCAGATTTTTACATGGGGTTGGAGTATGATGTCAGCTGTCACCATGTCTCTCACTTCAGTGCTGTGTGCCTGCCTTCTTAGTCATGCCCAACTGCTACAGGTCTGTTGTCATGCAATTCATCCATCTCTGTTTATGCTTCATTGTAAATTGCATCCTGATCTTACTGTAAGAAAAATTGCTGCCCAAAAGTACAGGCAAAAAGCTTCATAATTTTCAATAGCTCCACTGGTTATTGCAAGAAACCCCAACTCAGAAGGTGTTAAACTATTCAGCAAGATGATGAAGCATTTGGCCAGCTGAAGGTGCAGCAACAGCAAAATCTTCTGTTTATTTTATTGGTTCAGAAGAAGGGATGTTATTATACACAATTTTCTTTTTTTTTTTCATTTTAATTGCTGAATGTAATCACCTTGTATATGGTCATAATTATACTTACATGTACCTGCTACTAAAAAAAAAGGTAAAACTTTTCCGAAAAAAAATGTCTAACTGTAATTGTACTGTATATAATCTACAACAGACAATGTTTTTTTATTTTACATTTGTTTACCAGGAAAGTCCGAGTTGGAACAAAGCCAATTTTCAGCGATGACCCGGGGAGAAATGCTCCCGACACATGTCTTTGTAACATGGGAGGAAACCGTAGTACCCAGAGAAAACCCACACAAATGCAGGGAGGACATGCAGACTCCGCACAGAAGGCACTTTAGCCGAGAATTAAACCAGAAAACCTCTTGCTGTGAGGCAACTATGATACCGCTGCACCACTGCGCCGTCCCAAATCATTTATGAAAAACATGTTTTTCTATTTTATAATGGATTGTTCTACATTTTCTTTTCTATTTTGCTGCTGCATCACTTATAGGAAATGTAATTTATCTAATCTACTTTCTAATAATGCCATTTCAAAACTCCAGCAAAAAGATGTTAATCATACACATATATATTTATAAAATGGTGACTCTGCAGTAAAAAAGTCTCAGTTAGGGCAACCCATCAATTGGCTCCTGTAGTATTTTGAAAGAACATATCAGCTATCTTTAGAAATACTAGAATTCAAATGGATTTAAAGGCAGATATATAGTTATGTCTGAAATTACTGTATCTCAGAATATTCCCTCTTCTCTGCACTATAATGATCCTAGTGCATTTAACAAGGGTGTGGAGGTACATGGGACCTTTTCCCTGAAAAATATAGGTGCAACACCCCATGTTTTGCAGTTTGTTGTTATACTCTGAGGGTCTTATATCTTTTCTTGCTTTTGTGACTTCTGAATCCTGAACTTCAAATGGAGAGCCCCAACAACTAACAGATGTTTCAATACTGTGAGAAGAGTGTAAGAAGACACATTATATGCAGGGTGCTGTTAAGATAAAAAATAACACTAGTCTCTGTTAATTTCATAGATATTTTCCAGAATATTTTAGGGTCATGTATATAACATGCTTAATTTTTTTTCAGTATATGGAATTATAAAATTAATTCCAGACAGTTGCTTTCATCTATATAAAATAACAGTACAAAAGTTTTAATTTTCTAAATATACAGCAATCTATGAAAGAATTAAAAAAATAAGTGGTTGGGTGGGGAGAATTTTTTCCTCAAATATACTGTTTTGGATGGGAGCAGTATATTGCCCCGTACTTGAAATGTACCATATTTGTATAAATAATAAGTAGAACAGATATATCAAAACAACATTATAGCTGGCATTAAGGTCTTGAGAAAAAGAACCATAGAAGAAATCCTCTCTCTGTCTGTAAGAATGTCCAACTTAAAATGAATAGTAGTATAGCATGTTATATTAAGATGGAGTGAGATATCTATAAGTAATTCCTTTATTTATTTATTTTGCACTTTCAACCTTTTACTTAATCAGTAACACGAAACAATTCAAATTCACTCATCATAAAAAAATGGATGATAATTGAACCACATTCCAAAACACAGAAAGAATAAAACAAATACATGTTATATGCCACAACAAGGGTGATAACTTGATAAAATGTATACTTAATACAGCTCTTCGACATGGTGAACCACCAACAATTGATACAAACACTGGAATGGTTAGAATAATACCTTTCTAGAAAAACTCCAAGTTGAATAGCAGATAAAATTTTATTAGTTACAGTCATTCCAAGAAGGCTAACCAGTGGATTACTACTGAATAGTCTGAGATGACCTAGTCATGTAGGAAATGTTAAGACCCACCACATCAAGATGGCCATCAACTACTGACTGTCTCCAGCCAGATGGACCATTTATGCACACTAACCAAACTGTTACATTCCACCTCACAAATCTCCTTCCAAATGTCACAAAAATCTGTAAAGTTGGTCAGTCTGCTCCATTTCCAAAGCCTGGTAATCACATTTTTCCCAGCTAACATCATCAGTTGAAGCACTGATGCATGTGGTTTAGTCAAGTCCAGGGCCAGGTCATATCCTACAAGAAGAAGTGCAGAGATAAGCTTAACCTTCCCTGGCCAGAGTTTATAACTCCACTAATCGCTACCTTGACCTCTTCTAACTCAGAACATCTCCAAAAAATATATTTCCAGTCTCACTGGTTTGAGTTATTACACTTGGTAATGGCTGAACATTTCCAAGACAATCTATAGAGAATGTAAAAAAATTTGAAAAGGCATTACTACAAAAAAAAAACAAAATCTTCTAGACATTGGAGCATACCTGGGCAACAATATAAAGATTATTAGCAGTCCCATGTAATTTTTTTCTCAAGTTCTCTTTCCACCATAGTCAGGACTGGCCTTAGGTCAACTGGTGCCCTAGGCAAAAGGGCTCCACGGTGCCCCCATCCTGATCTACCTACACCAAATAAATACTGGAAAAGAGCGCCTGCTAGAGCGGTGCCCTAGGCGGTCACCTAGTTGGCCAGTGCCTAAGGCTGGCTATGACCATAGTCTTAATCTATTGGAGGTCATCATTTTATTACTGATGCAACTAAAAATTATACCCATGGTAACCGGGGATTCAGCTCTTGTTTCAGAGCCCAACGCATAAAGGCCCAATTTACCCTTTCAATTTTGGCCAGATTCAGTGTACTAGCCTTGCTGGTGAGCTAGACATTGGCCTATTCACTATCTTTGCCTGCATCAAATTGCATCTGATATTCGAGAAAAGTAGCCAGCGTGTGTCCACCTAAAGGTTACTCCCAGTAGTTTAAATTAGCAATTGTGCCTAAGTGCTATATTAGTGTGGGCTAGAAGATCTCCCACCCAAGAGTGCACATGATTGGTACTAATTCCAGGAGCCAAACCACCAATCACAATTCTTGAAAGGCATCCATGGAGCAACCTTAATACCTTGAGCAGAAGTACACCTCCAGGCCTGGGTGGTGAGATAGAATACCTCCAAAGAGACTGGTACATACCTCAAGATCCTGCTGCCTGAGACATCAAAATACATTTCCAGATGGAGGAGTGCACAGGACTGAACTGCTTCAATATTATTTTTAACCAAGCTGATTAACTGTTGATATCAAAGTTGGAAAGAAGTATGTTGCTCATGCAGTTTCCACTCCAGCCCAAAAAAGACAGAAATATTGTGCTTCAGATCACATAGAAATGTTTTAGACAAAGTCAGTAGGATGCAGTGTGAGGCATAATGCAGCAGAGGCTGAACAAACCAAGAAATTCTCTGCACCTGCTGAGCAAACTCCAGGCATAGTCCTTTCTAGTGGCAGAGAAACTGACTCACCCACTGTAGTATATCCCTGCAGGTTTTCTGGAACAAAGTCACCACAGCTGGTCCAAACTTCATTCCCATGTAAAACATCAAATTCTGATTTTTTTTTTTTGCAAAGAAGTAGACTGAAAGAGAGACTCCTCTAAGAGGGGACATAGTTTACTCTCATAAAATGAGTCTTTTCAACACATTGTTTAGATAATTGTCCAGACCATCCGCTGTACATTCATAAAATATTTACCACAAGATAAGCTCTCATTGGGATTAGATAAATACAAGAGGAGGTCATCCACCTACAAAGAAAATTTCACCTACTGCCCATCTATTTCATATTCACTAATGGGAGCTTTCTGCAATTTAATAGCAAGAAGTTCAACACAAAGATCAGACAGTATAAGGGGTAGAGAGGACAACTCTAACATTCACAGGTTCTCCTGTGAAGTTGAAAGAATTCTGAAATATAAGGGCCTGTTTTTATGGAATCTTAGAATGAAAGTTGAATCTCAGAATGAAAGGGAACATTTCTCCCCAGGCCTCTGCTGAAAACTGGCTTTGTTCCAAGACAGACTTTCCCGGTAAACAAATGTTAAATAAATAAATAAAATCCCTTTAACAGATCAACAAATCTGGGTGGGAAAGCTATCTGGTCCAAGACCAGAAATAGAAAATCCCAGGAAACCTTGTCAAAGGCCTTTTCTGCATCAAAACTGATCAACAGCAGGGGATGTTGTGAGACATTTGCCCTTTCCAGTATAATGACTGTTTTAATTAAATTATCATATATAGGTCTATTAGTGATAAATCATGTTTGAGCCTTATAGATTAGCGTGGGGAGGAATGGGGCCACCTTCTTCACTACAATGGGCAGAAAAAGCTTATAGTCATGGCTGGAATTTGAAATGAGCCTATAGTTACCCATCTGTGCGGGATCCTTACCCAGTTTCAATATGAGGGATGGGGTTGCCCCATAACCAAAACCTGGTTAGCCAATCTAGTGAAATAACTAATGAAAGAAATTTTGCCTGTTGTATTAACACCCATAGGTAATCCATTGAGATATGCTATCTTGCCAGTTCATTACTAAGGCAACTGTTTCAGCTCAGATTGGAGCAAAGAAAGCCTGCCAATGGGCCATGCCAAGCATAACAAGCTGCAGATCTTTCAGAGATGTAATTTCAGCAGCTTACAGACTATTGTAAAAAACTTCTGAACATCGTTCTTACTGCAACAGTAAATCATACCTTAGTAGGAGTGTAGACCAAAAGGCCTGAGACCGGATTCCAGCCTTACAAATATGCCTTTCTGCAACCTGTTGGCAGAGTCTTATCACCAAAATTCTTAATGCTTCAGGTAAAGACTCATAATGGGAAATCTTTAAAAGTCTAAAGGCTTTATCAACTCTAAAGGAATGATATTTATCCATTTCAGTGGTGACCACTGTTTACAATTAAAAAGGTCAAGTATCAGATACCTGATGACAGCAAGTCTGAACTTAAAACACCAACATTTGGAATTTTAGTGGTTGTTCTTGGGTCCAGTGTGATAGGGTGTTTCAGGATTTGAGTTATTTTGCAAGACTGTCAACTCCTGACATTCTATGTTTTGGTGGCCCATTGTTGCCAGTGCACTAGTCCAGCATCCATTTCTTGACCTTTTAATTGTAAACCACTGGCCACATTTCAGCTATTCTAGCTCCAGGGACTCCCTGGCAGATCTCTCTCTCTCTCTCTGTCTTTGATTCCTTAAATCCTGAAAAAATAAAAAGTGTACCAGTCTCTTAAAAGTGCTTAATATGGTTAGAGAGAGAGAGAGAGAACCTTTTAGATTGGATATTTATAGTCCCATCTACGTCTAACCTTGGATAGGAGCAGGCAAAATTGTTGACCAACTGCTTGAAGGAGTGCGCCTTACAAAAAACATGTTTATTTTTAAAAGTTTTAGGGGGGTAATAAAGGTCCACTCCCAACATATTAGTGAATGAGCATGATTAGACAAGCACAGTGGAAAGGTGCATAACTCCTCAGGTTATCTGCTATACTTTTTTAGCAATCAGGATTTTATCTATCATACAGCAACTTTGAAAACAGGGAGAAAACAAAGTATATCTCAGAGCTCCCCATCCCTTTAAGCCATCAACATCCTAGTTTGATAAGTTCATAGGACGATACTAGGCTATTGGTCCAGAGGACCTTATAAGCCTAGCCAGGAGTTTCACCCATGTTCCCATAAGTTAGCACCAGTTTTCTCTGTCCAGCAGGGAGACAGGTGGGATCCCACGGGTATATTTTCTGTTTCCCATCCAGTCATCCAGGTTCCTCTTAAAGAGGGCTAGTGAGGTACTCTGTTTGACATGGAGAGGAAGTCTATTCCACAGATGGGGAGTCGTTGGGGCACAAATCTATCTTGCCATCAGTCAGATTCCCATATGCATAACACAGGAACATGTAAATCTACCTAATTGGGGGGGGGGCAAAATAACCCTTGGGCCATTTTACATCTGATCATGTACAAAGCTGTATTCTAGTGCCTACACCAAAGGGTGAATCTTTCTTAAAGCAAGACTCATTCACTCATGATACTCATTAAATAAAACCAAGAGGTGACTTGGGGGATATTATGTCCAATAGCAGTCTTTAACTTTCCCTGTAATAGCCCCTTGATTTTCAATGTGCCTGGCTAATTCATTGTTGCTTGAATGAAGTGCCTTTCTTTACATCAATAGCCTCACGTTCAAAATTAAAAAAAAAAAAAAAAAGAGCACATCCCCATCCTGATAGCCTAAGGCATTCTGCTTCTGAGAGGTGGGCCTCTAGCAGGCATAAAAAACTGGTCTATAATGTCTAACTAAAGTAAAAATTTGGACTGCTTTACTGGATTTACAAAACTGTTAATATTCTGAGATAAAAGCTTCTTAACCATAATGCTAATGTTAAAAATATGAAAACAACACCACTAGTGAACTAATTGGCAAAAGAAACTGCATCACCACACCACTTCTCCAGCTCCAAAAGTTTATATCTGATAGAAATGTAGTTATACAATGAGCAACTCATCTTAATAAAAAGCCCATTCAACACCACACAGCACCAGCCAAAAGTTCCAAAAATAAAAAAATCATCCATTATATTTATTTATTTATTTTACATTTGTTTACCAGGAAAGTCTGACTGGGCATGGATCCCATTTTCAGCAGACGCCCAGGAAGAAAAGTTCCACAAACATTAGTACAGCAAGTAAATACAATACACATGGCAATAAAGTACAGTACAGAGTCAAAAACTTAATAAGGTACAGTTTCAAGGCCAAGACAGGAGCAAAAAGTAAATATACTATAAGGAGCACAGTGTGTTACAATAAACAATGCAGTAGAAAGGACATTTTGTTCAGTCATTTGGTTACATTCATCAGTGGCTAGTGCAGTAAACACACATTCCCCCAGATTTACTAAACTTCCGTGCAGGACTAGCTTAGTCCTGCATGGAAGCACCTGTTTAGGAGTAGGACGGCAGCGCGCCATGCATATTAAGAAGGTGTGCTGCCCGAGCTCCTAGGCTTACAAGGAGCATGTACAAGTGCAGGGGGCATGTCTGAGAGCAGAGCTCTCAGAATAAACACATCACTGCAATGTAGAATGGCAGAAAGTGGAAAGAAATGAGCGAGACCGCTCATAAGTGCCCGCATATCCCCACCAACAGTCCCACATGTGTACAACAGCAATAGTACATACCAATTAAATGAAGAAACCCGTGTATTCATATTGTTAAAAATCCGAGTACAGTTAACTTTAGGTGCGTGGTGTGCCCATCGCTTAGCTACGGTTAAAGCAGCTTAAAAGGTTGAAGAGGATAACAAGGAAGATATATGCAAATGAAGCAGCACAGCAATAGTGTAGTGGGCAGAGCAGTCGCCTAACGAGCAGGCATTCCTGGTTCGAGTCCCACTGCAGCACAGTCTATTTTACATGGCAAAGCACGTTATAACCAATATTTTTGTTGCAATACCCACTAAATAACACATATTTATGAACTGGAGTATTGCAGGAAATGCACATGTGAAGTATCAGTGTCTGAATGAATAAGGTACCAGTAAGCAGGTTTAAGCACAAATAAGCAGTAGTAAGTATATGTAAGCACTAGTAAGCGTGTTTAAGTGCGTTTGCGTGGGGGTAAGGACTGCCTACATAGATTGAGCAATGTGGAAGCTAACTGAGTATAAAAAACTGTAACCAGAAGTTAGCAGTGCTTACCTCCGAGCAAACCTGCGCACAGCCACGTAAAGTGCCTTAACCACTCTGTATCCAATGGCCCATATTCTGTCCAGCAGCAAAATAAGCACCCTCTGCAAGGCTCAAACCCAAGACCCTGTACACTACAGTCACAGTAGTTAACCACTAAGCCATCATAGCAGTACATAAGATTGAGGTTTCAACAAACAAATCCTCACCAAAGGAAAATCAAACTGAACATGTGAAAGGTATGTATGTACAGGTTGATGTATTATCTGTTACATAACATAAATATGTGAACTGGAGTACTGCCGTAAGGCCAGATGTGAGGTGTTATTGTAATAAAGTGTTGAAGTCCCCAGGACCCCATACAGTGTACGTACACATGAATCACAGATACCAGACACATATATAACATATAACAAATAATAAATCAATGCCAAAAGGAAAATATAATGTTAATTAAATATTAAGCACCGCTAAGCATTGCACAGCTCAGCTTACCTGGTGTAAGCAATGTGTAGGCTGGCTAACTCAATCTGTCCAGTGGTATACCCCTTTAAGCAATGCCAGCATTAGGTAAGCAGGTGTACGATCCAATCACAAGAACAAGGATACTAGGACTAAGACAACAAGGAGATTTGAGACAGGCTACACCAGCTTGAGAGCTGTGTGGCACAAGTAGAGGGTGAGACTGCCCCTCCTACCCATCCCCCAGCACAGCCACCTTTGAGGCCATGAAGGTGCAGTGGTGACTGCCCATGGGTGGGGACCTCAGAACCACTGTTTCCATTGGGGGACTCATGGGCTTGTGACTTCAAAACACCCCTCCCCGTCCAAGGTGTTTACCCCCCACATGTGTCATATACCGTCTCTGTATGCATCTTGTTTGTCTTGTCTGTTAACCTATCTGACCTACCTCCCCAAATATACCTACTACCCCTCCCCAACATCCCCCTCTCACCTGAAAAAAAGGGCAATCTGTTCCCACAAAAATGTCTCGCTCCATACATAGCTACCCATGTCACACACTGGACACATGCAATCCAGTCTAATTGGCATCACAATGAATTATTGCTGTCCTCACCCTCCCCAAAGTGTTTGAGTGTCCAAATCTACCTCCATAGTCAGTGTATATGCATAGCTGTAGCTTTAGAAGAAATGGCCAGCTATGGACCTTCCTTACACCCTTCCTGCACATCCTTGGATATTTTCCCTACTGTTTTTCCCTCTTTGTGCCCCTTTTTTCACCACTTCCCTATCAACTCATTTTTTTCTTGCTTTTAAAGAAATTAGCGTGGGAGCTAGCACTTTTAAGCAGCAGTAAGTGGGTCTATGCCTGTTTGCTCAGGGGTGAGCTATGCCGACACACATTAAGCAACTGAGAAGCTAACTGAGTGTAGAGACCTGTAAGCAGAAGTTAGCAGTGCTCACCTCTGCGCAAACCCACGCAAACCCACATACAACTACTTTAAAGTTCCTTAATCACTCTGTATCTAATGGCCTGTGTTCTGCCCAGCAACAAAATAGACAGCCTCTGCAAGGCTCAAACACAGGACCATGCACAAAGTGATTTACCACTAAGCCATGCCAGATATACATAAATCTGATGTTTTCAGTAACATAACATCCAGCCCATGCAACAGTACAGAGAATGTATACCAACATCTAGATGTCTGTGTGTGTGTAAATATATTAATATCTAAACAGATACTACATATCTATATATTATATATTATATATATATATATATATATATATATATATATATATATATATATATATTCTGAAATATATACATATATATATAAATATATATTAATATATATATATATATTTATATATGCAAATGCTGACATCTGCACATATATATGTCAACACCTATATGTCCACATATACACAGCAAGTTACATATATGTACAGAGATATATATCTCCGTAGGTAGATACGGACATAGTTCTAAATATGTAAACAAATATATATACCTATATAGGTATATATGGGCATACATCTGTAGATAGCATTGGTAGATTGACAGAAACATATATGTCCACATGCACCGTTAATGGGGTTGGGAGGCCCCAAACAATATACGTCTTGTATGAATTGGCATACCTCCCACAACCAAACATATCTGCCTTGCAATACACTACCAAGTTTATTGTATTTTGTTTGTTTTATTTAAATATGGATTTAAATTTATTTTCATTTATTTGTTATTTTCTTATATTTCATTTCCCTCTCCCCCACCCACCAGGCAGACTGACCAGTACAGACCCATCCAACCCAGCCTCTCCTCGAACCATATTTTCTTTACCCACAGTCCCCCCCCCTGCTGTACACATGCAGCCACCATCCCTTCTTTGGTTACCGTCCCGTAGCTACCACACCACCACACTTTGCCCACCTTCACTCCTCCTCCCCTTGGGACTCATCTTGTACATTGTCCTGACCCAAGTATCTTCGGTCTTCCACACGCTGTAGTCCATGCACATATGAACACAGCCATGCTTATCTGTGTAGACATGGTGTTACTGCAAAGAAAGTCATCCAATTTTTGGGTCGTCTCGCATGGGACGAATGTTTTCCTGGTAATAACAATAGACTTCACAGGTGACTTTGTTTACACCAACAGTTTTATTTTTAGGTATAGCAAAGCATACATGGTACACAAGGTTGCCCGGTATGCACACGATACCTAATAGGAACATCTAATTCAGGTATACGGGAAACACACAACCCTTGTATACACACGGCACTACAGGTTCCCCTCCTGATAACTAAATTATTGTCTAATGAAGATGCACACAGCACCTTGCAGGACAACTGGTAACCAAATCACCTCTTTATTATAATGATAATGAAGATGCACACAGCACCTTGCAGGACCACTGGTCTCACAGTATTATTGGGTAAGAACTGTGTTGGTAATCTAAATAAACAGCTCAAAATATTGAAGTTAAACAATGATTAAATGGTTGCGGTTAATAATGACACATGTCCTTCTGAAGAAGTCTTGATAATAAAGAAGACGGAAGTGCTAAATAATACAGGAGTCTTGGGTGTTTTCTCTTCAAGTCAGTTTGAATTTGTTTTGAATGCTTTTGTGTTATGGAGTTTGTTCATTTTTAATGATAATTATCTTCATTTTTTCATGCGGCCTTTTAATATATATATATATATATATATATATATATATATATATATATATATATATATATATATATATATATATATATATATATATATATATATATATATATATTTATATATATATATATATATATATATATATATATATATATATATATATATATATATATATATACATATATATAGATATAAATGTGACTACACATACACACGCAGACATATGTACAGTAAGATACTTATGTAGGAGGTGCACAGAGTATGGTATACCCACTATGCCTACAGTAAACACCCTAACAACTGGACACTGTATGACCCACCCATACAAATGACATTTGTTGCCTGCAACATATACCCACAGAGAGGTCATAGGATAAACACCACACACAGGTTTGCAGAAATGGAATACCTTTATATGTGTACTATTACTGAATTACATGCCATGTCATACAGCTGTTCAGACATTGACATCCATAGCAACAGAGTAATGCAACTGTGAAACAGTTGTACTAATACAGTAGTCTGGAAAGGTCCACAACTGTTGCTTTCCAGGCCAAGCCCTTCAAATCGTACATTAGCAAGGATGGACTGGGTCACAGGATACCGCACAATCAACAGTAAGTGATGCAGGTGTATAGTCCAGCAGCCTCTATTTAGACTCTGTACACAATCGCTAGGTGGTAAAGTCAGCAGTTGACCAAATGGGATGTAACTGTTACATAACAAGGCATAACTGACACCATCACAGGCACACTGGCACACAGAACAGTCTGTATGGCAGGAGGCAGTAGGCCTGCAGTAATCAACTTTATGTAAGTAATGTCAAGATAGGTGACATGTATGGTACTGTACATCCAGACACCTTAAGGCAGCTCACCCATGATACCCACGCATGTTGTAACAGCCTAGGTTATGTATGGTGCATCCCCCCCAGACTCATTAATACAGGGCCATATACCACTGTTACATACACTGGCTTCTGGAGTGCATTTAGGCACACATGTATTGTGTAGGTGAAGCCCACACATATATGGCCCCAGCCCTACCATATGTTTGGGGGATACAGCAGCAGTGTACTGCTGGCAGGCATGGGAGCATGGTATACGTATATGTGCATATATATCTCTATCTGTATATGTGTAGAAATATACTCCTCTGTAAATGTATATATTTGGGTATGTATATGCATATCTATCTACATATACACACCCATCTATATATGACGATATGTACATGTGTAATTATCTATATAGATATCTGGATAATCATATGTAAATATATATTCACCATATGTCCTGAACATGGGGTGTAGCCCTACCCCAGCCCCTATAGTCCCACCTTCGTAGTGCAAGAGGATGTCAGGCATCTATAGCAGGTATATTAGCAGACTATAGCTACTGTAATAGGGATTGTCTTCACAGACATGGTGTGTGTGTGAGGTCACATCTGCTTTTCACATGTGCGCCGTTGGCTACTGACAAACATCCTAAGGACATCATAGTCCAGTACTGCTGCAAGCACGTAATGCTCCTGTGGACTACAACAGAGATATTGGCCAATAGATGTGGACATTCTGTCACACTTTATACAGTCCAGAGGTATACACAGAACCCCTTAGTGCAGAACATGTGGACCAAGCCTGACAATATGGATGTTAACAGCCATATAGATGGGTATAACACATAACGACTGGTATACATTCACCTCCATAGGTTGTGCAGTCACAGACCTCTGTCTGTCCTGACACATAATAACTGCTGGGTCAGGGGTGCCATTGCCACATACTACCCACAATATATTGACATACATCTGTACAGCATCCCACTGCTCTGTCTGACATACATGACTGGTAAGAGAAGCCCGGCAGCAGTACATCTGGAAAGTATCTGGACATGACACCTCACTGGGTATGTACACTGAGCTGCTAGGCATGTAACAAAGTACTGTGCAGGCTACAGGCAGACTGGCTCAACATTGGCCTACATCTTCTATGGGGGAATGCACATGTACCTGCATATATAGCAGGCTCTACAGGCATGTCACAGCACAGGTTAAGATACACCTGTGTGACAGTGCATAACCACAACCAGTGTGAACACTGCCACAATCACATATGGTAAGCAAGCATATTACAGTATATGGACTATATGTTCAACACCTTCCTCCTATGTGCCACTCACACACTGACCCTACATATACTGGGCCACTACACAGTGTGATCTGATGTCCGTCTGTGTTATGGGACATGTGTGTGTATGGCCCTACAAACATGTAAGCCAATATGGTAACATACAGTGGAGCAGCATGTAACATCAGATAGGACTGGACCTGGGACAATGACATCTACCACAGTCTGTACACAGGCCAAGGTATATATTAACAATACACACACTGTCAGCATTTGCCATAAGTACACAGACCCCAGTACTGTACAAACAACCACAGAATGTCCAGGTCATGCCATCAAATATAACCCGTACTGTACATAACATGTGTAGCAGTCTGATATCTCACTGGCTTGTTATCAGATATGATGACACTAATGATGGTGTACAGCACATATGCACCTCTTAATGCACGACATATGTGCAAAGGTTGATAGAGTTGTGGCTGGAAGCACATACACAGGGCCAATATTGACATGTTGCTGTGATAACCACATACATTTATTGTTGTAACAGGGTTTGTTGCAACATATGCTTTATAAGGGATATGAGGTCAGTAACTGTCATGGCTTCCACCATCTACAGACTGCAATCCTCACACTACCTTCTGCAGTTCACAGATAGATGCTGTGTGGGTAAGACATGACACCAAAGGCACAACACACTGCCCAGTCTGCAGATGACCCTACATATGTGGATTCCTAATAAACATAGACCTGACATGGCAGGTATTAAAACATGTAGGACAACCATATCCACACACACACTGTTAAACCAACATTACTCCAAATGCTGTATAGGCAGCACTTACAGTCTGTAATCAGGTCAGGCACACCCCCTTCCTGTGTGTTGCCCTGTTTCCACAGTGTATATTGTTAGAGGTAAGTCCCCAGTCCATTTGAGATGCTGTTTGCCAAACAACAACTCTAGTTCCTGCTCACAGTGAATGAAAAAGGCCAACACCAACATGATGTTCCTAGATATTGGAGTATGTTTCCATGCAATTGGCTATGGGAATGTTACCACAGCTGTTCCACATGCAATCAGCTAGGGGAGGGCTGCAATTCATGCAGTGGCCATCAGAGCATCACTTAAAATGTACATGCTGCTGCCTAAGAAATGCAGGTGTAGGTCTCCACATCCACCAGTGAGGGAGTGAGAGAGGCAGACAGAGACACTGACAATTCAGGAGGTAGAGGGAGAGTAAAACTTAAGCATGTTTGTGTCACACACCTACCAGCACAGGGTATCAAACCCCTGATGACTATGTAGTGCTATCACAGTCCTATGCAGTTACTGGATGCACCACATAGGTCACCTATTGGGGAGTCTTCAGAACATATATGTGATGAAGAGTGACATCTGCAACAGGGATATGGTAGCTATATGGTAGGTGACGTACATGTGCCTGTCCGCATGAAAAGGTGCCAGTGTCAACACAGCCACACCCTCACAGGGATGCACACACATTGGCACACTTGGCAAGGCCAGGGATACAGCTCATCACTGGTGAGATTCCCACAACACATTACTGTGCAGGTATCACATGCACCACATGGGTCATACTGAAGGTCTATAGGCAAAAGGTATGGGGAGGTGTCTGGGATCAGACAGCATGCTTCAGTATGCCACTGGGGGTTGTACTGAGTGTGGATGTGATCATACACATCATACAACACACACACAAACACACATGGTGCCAGTACTGACATGCATGGGTGCATTTATGCACGGCTATGTGGTGGGCGACTATGCCAGATGGCTGTACAAGGCTAGGTGATGGGTATACCTTGGCATCAGGCCACATGACAATGGTCTGCATTGTGGCTCAGGGCTGTGGCTTCTGCATTTGCCCACACAGATGGGTATTGTAGCCACCATCCAGTCACCTGGGTGACTATTGCGTGTAGCCAGTGCTGTGCATCGCTTGCAATGTGTGTGTTCCTTAATCCATGACATGGACAGTGGCTGGGATGTGCACATCTCCCACATGCTTGTACAGTGCCATGTGGAACTGTACCTGGGATGTCGGGCCCTTGTTATCATCAGATGTGCCAGTCTTGGCCACCTGTTGCAGGAACTGGTAATGGACAGCAGGTTACCCCTGCACCTACATTGATAGCATGCTAACAACATTCCCTGGTATCAGGGCATGGCATCTGTCCATACAGGGCATGTTGTCAGGCATGGTATGTCCTTTGTGGGCCACATGTGATGGCACCACAGGTGTTGCAGGTCTCCAGTGGAAAACATGGGGAAGGTGCACTGTCTGCATGTATGTGCCTGTTGGACAGATGGACAGGGTGCCATGCCCTCTGTAGGCCACTGCATTCACTCAATTGTTACTATCAGTTGCCAATATGCAGCATACTATACACATATTGGCTGTTGCCTCGGCATGTGTGTGAGTGTGTGTGAGACATGGGGTGAGAGTGTGCTCTGGGTAATACTGGGGTTGATAACTGTGATTGCCTAGCCTTACTGTCACATGTATGAGTATGGATTTGCACCACAGCCTCTCGGCTATTTCACATCTGTTATCCCTGTATAGTGGGCATTGTGATATATGCTAGGGCCACCATATCAGAGATTTGCAAAACCCACTCCACATTGGGCTCAGGTGTCACACACTCACACCCAACTCCACACAGGATACGAGTTACAAACACGCACACACACACACACACACACACACACACACACACACACACACACACACACACACACACACACCTGGCATGTCGGGGTGTAGAACCCCAGCCTAACTAGTTTATTACATTACAGCACTACGCAGCTATAGTACATGCCATGGAGATTACTGAAGTACTCCTTCCCCAAAGGTGTATATCACATTGGCTGACATCAGCAGGATAGCCAAAGTAGGGCATGTGACATGTACTGAGTGTGACTAGCCTAAAATGCATTGCACCCTACACAGACATTAGAACACACACAAAACATCCACAACCGACTTGTGTGAGTATAGAACCCCTAACAGAGGTCTATATCACACTACGGCATGGAGCTGTTATAGGAGACACCACAGGGATTACTGGATAACTTGTTCCCCAAAAGTGTATATCACATTGGCTGATATTAGCAGGATTGCCAAAGTAGGGCAATTGACATGTACTGAGTGTGACTAGCCTAAAATGCATTGCACCCTACACAGACATTGAAACACACACAAAACATCCAGACCTGCCATGGGTGGGAATAGAGCCCTACCAGAGTTCTACATCACACTGCACCAGTACATAGGCATGGCACCCGCTATGGAGGTTACTGGGCTACAACCTTCACAGAAGTGTATTTCTGGGTGCATGACATCAGCAGCCTTTCCAAAGATGAGCATTTCACTTGCAGGGTGTGTGACTACCCTAAAAAGTATTGCTCCCTAGACAGACAGAGTCATACAGACTCACAATCACACACACACATGCCATGTCTAGGAGTAGAACACCTAACTAACTATTTTATCACATTACAGCAGTACACAGTTACAGGACACACTACAGAGATTACTGGGATGCAACCTTCCCAGAGGTGTATTTCTAGGTAGATGACATCAGCAACCTTACCAAAGTGGAGCATTTAAATTGTAGGGGGTGTGACTACCCTAAAAAGCATTGCTTTCTACACAGACAGACACACACACAAACACGCACACACACACTGTTGCCAAAGCTGGTGTCAGAACTCCTACCTAACTAGTATATCACACTACAGCAGTTCACAGTTACAGGATGCGCTACAGAGATTATTGGGATATGATTCTCCCAAAGGTATATTTCGCAGATTATAATCTCAGTAGGCTCGTCATAGTGGGGCTAAGGGGAGGGCAGTGTGTGTGTGCATGGGCCATAACCCATTCATCTAGGGGTTGACGCCACATGCGGGCACAACCTGGGTCATATTTCACAGGTATGTGTATGCAGCTGCAAGATAACTACTTCCTTGCACAGTCATGTTGCACAGCTGGCACATGCACCACATACTCTGTAATGTTGACAGATACCAGTGGCTAGTATCTGCAGTGAGTGACATCTGACTCTCGTGTGGTTGTGGCCCTTTGTCTGTGTGCCAGGTGGGACAGGCCTGGATGGCTCCTTGTCACAGTCACCCTCTTCCACACATCTATGTATGTTTACCTTTGGCTTATTATAGTGTGTTGTCCTTGCATAAATACCTGTTGTCCTATCCACTATGTGTGCAAAGCATGAGTGGGGCATACTGAGGGGTGTCTGCACTAACATCTGGGACTTCCAGATATGTCTGGTTCACTGATGTTTGCAGGCATGGCCTTCATATGTTCAAGCGTGTGAGCATGCCCAGTATGTCCTTTCAGTATGTTGTTGACTGTCATTGCCTTCATTTCTCTAAGTGTGTGGGCATGCCCAGTATGGCTGTCTGTACTGAATGTGTGGATCGAGTCCAGGTCGTTTGTACTGCAGTGCTGACTTTTGTGTTGTACACCTACAGGTAGCATGCTGTCTCTGCAGGGTATCCGTCGATCATTTGGCATGGACTGTTACTACATTTCTGCATTTCTACTTAGGATGGGGAGGCACGCATGACTATTTCTACATTACTACTCAGGATTGGGGGGGGGCACACCTGACTGTGACTACATTTCTACATAGGGTTGGGGGGCACACCTGACACTTGTATACATTTGCTAGGACTGTACTGGTATGTCAGGTACTCCATTTCAGTCTGTTGTCTTACCTATCGTGCTGACTAGAGGCATACAGGTGTACTACAGATCTTAGCTTTTAATTACCTATATATTAGTTTCTGACTTCCTACCCTTCAGAACTGACATCCCACTGCCTGACCTGCTGTAGTCTGTCTGTGTAGGCCTGGTGGGAGGATACCCATGGGCCTCATTCAGAGGCCATATCACCGCCTTTGTTTGTGTTTGTCTACACCTGTCCTGCTGGCTGTGACTGTTGTTCGGTATGTGACCACCCCTGACTGGCATGTGTGAGTCTCTTACCTTGTGGGTGTCCCAGTAGTGAGGGTGGTGCTGCAAGACTGCCTGTGTCGGATGCACATAATACACTCCCTACACATGGTTAGGCACAGGTAGTGTAATGTTTGGCATCACTTTTACTTTATGTGAGAGTCAGAGAGAGGTGTTATTTCCTGGGTCCCTCCTGTTTTAGTGTATGTGTTATGTGTTGCCTCTTTGCCAAGGCCAGGGCATACTGGGCACGCCTCCTTCTGCCTACTGGGGCAGGCTTAGTTGTTCCTCCTCTGAGTCACTCAGTGCCTGTGCAGGCCTTGGAAATGGTGGGGGGCTGTGTGGCCCTGCCTCGTGCTATTCCTGCTGCAGCTGTTTCCACAGGATCATATTGTGCAGCATGGCACATACGATGACAATTTGGGTACATGTAGCTGGTGAGTACTGTAAGGCTCCACCGGATGTGTCCAGGCACCAGAACCATGACTTGAGCATCCCAAACACACACTCTATTACAATTCTGGTCTGTGCGTGTGCCTCATTATTAAGTTCTTATTCGGGTGTGTGTGCTTCTGATGGGTGTCATCAGCCACGGCTCCAGTGTGTATCCAGCATCCCCCACTAGGTGACCGTCACAGATGTCCCCAGTGGCAAATCTCTGGTACAGCTGTGTCAGATGCCAGATGTGGGAATAGTGATAGTTTCTAGGGCAGCCAGCACACACATTCATTATTATGCCCTGGGCATCACACATGACCTGGCAGTTGATAGAGGGGAAACCCTTGCGGTTGATGTAGACCCTACCCCGCTCACCGGGTGGTGCTTTGATGCATATGTGCATGCAGTCTATAGCACCCACTACCTCAGGGTATTCTGTTATTTGGTGGAACAGTTGCATATTGCTGGCCAACACCACATGGGTGTTGGGGAAATATAGGTGCTCACTAGCACATGCTGACATGGCATCCAGGAACTGGTGGAGTACCCTGGATGCTGATGCCTGTGAAATCCCCATCATATCCCCATTTGGCCTTTGGAAGGTACCTGTAGCTAGTATTCTTAGGCCTATATACACCTTGGTATCCACTGGGATGGGTTCCCCTCTGTTAGCTCTGTGTGTGAGGTGTGGCCTGCACAGCTCAACGATTTGCTGTAGGAGGTCCCTGTCCACCCTATAGCACTCCACTATCTCCAGCTCATGTAGCCCCTGGTATTTTACCCTGGGACTGTACACCCTTCTCCATCTCCTCACTGTGGGTTGTTGGACAGCATTCATATCCTCATCACCCTCAGCCTCATCCACAAGTTGTTGTATGATAGCTATTGCAGCCCTTATAATTTTGCTGTACTGGGTGTTAATAGTTCCCCGCTTGTTTACATTGGTGGTGCAGAGTGTGGGAAAAACCAGAGGGGAAGGTGTTTGCATAGCTTATAGTAGTGTTCTGGGCTGGGCTGGTCTGCTGCCTGTGTAATTGGCTGATTCTGATACATTTCACCTGCCAGCTATGCTAGTTCTCCTTGATTACCTTCCCACTGCTGTTTTCCCTTCCCATTGCCTTCCTGTTTAAGCCCGTGTGTGTGCCGTGCAGAGTGCTCAAATGTGCACACTGCTGCTACTTCCTGGTTTAACTTCTTTTGTCTTCCTGTAAATCCCGGTGTGTGGTACGCACACCTGCTTAGGCCATGTAAAGAGTGCTAAGCAGGTTTAGACACCCCCTAGCTTAGCTACGCTAAACTAGGAGCAATCCCAAGCCACAGGGATCCAATCTGCTTACAGTATGCCTGACACCCCCCCCCCCCATGATGTCACCTACCTCCTAGGCTTGCACCTAGTTATTCCTACTCTTACACTATTGGGACCTGACTCACATGCTGGAGAAAGCTGGGATTCACTATCCTTCCCCTTATTTGCATAGGATTGCCTGCTAATGCATAGTTACATGTCTCACACTGAGCCTCCCCCCTTAGCAACCACTACTCACTGGCCAGGTTATCTTCTGCCTGCCATTGACTTGCATGGCAGAATAGTGATTTTAGTTAGGCTGCTTATTTTAGGTTTATTTTATTATTTCCCCCCAATTCCCATTTGTGCGCTACTGCCCTACGCTTAAACAGCCCCAATCGGCTAATAAAACATAAAAGTTGATTTTTGTAATTTTTATTTTTTTGTTATGCCAATGGCCTTATACTTGGCCATTGGCATGCTTACTACATGATATGCAGCCTTTATTTGGGGCTGTCACAGCTCCGTTTTGGAGTTTGAAGACATGTACTCAGTTACTAACTGAGTACATTCCTGCAGATAGCACTAGTCCTGCACGGACTGTTGTAAGCTTCCTGGATTGCAAAATCACCTAATTTGCATAGATTTCTCCTGCAAATGGGGTGATTTGCATACCAGCGCTTAGTCCGTGCAGGATTAGTGCAGGAGCGCTCGTGCAAGTCCCTGCAGGCTGTTCCTGGATCGCACGGCAGAAATATTGCCTGCTTGAGCTCCTGCACCGTTCTTGCACTCCAGGCAGGCATTTGAGAATCCAGGGGAATGATTGAGTAAGAGTATAGAAATAAGTTGTAAGCTTTCATAGAAGGTTAAAATATGATATGATCTAATTAAGTGAAGCTAACCAGGGTCAGAACAATTACATAACCCAGAACTATGTAAATGGGACTGGAGGAGTTTTTTTAAATAATTTTTTTCAGTGGTCCTAATATCTACGGGGATGACATTCCATGCTTTTGCAAAAGAAATGGAAAACAAGGAATCCCCAGAGCTATTGTTGCTTTTGCCTATTTTCAGCCAGTGCTTTATAAGTGGATCTTAATAGGAGTTTGTTAGAATAGATATTAAGTAGTCCTTGTGGAGCAGGAAATCTATCAGGATAATACAGAATTTCGTGGGCTATTGTAAGCTGATTATATGTGAGCATGTTGGGTAATTCTAATCAGGATAGTTGCTTCATTGCTATGCAATGATGTGTCCTGAAGGGTGAGTCAGTAGCCAGTCTAGCTATTTTATTGTAGCAGGGGTTTAGTTTGTTAAAGTCTGTGCTGTTTAGGTTGATGAGTGTGCGGGAAGCATAGAGGAGTGGGTCTATGTTACATGAACGAATGATCAAAATGTCGAGTACAACATACTCGACAACCTTTGATCGAATGTTCATGTAATTGGAGACTCCAAATGTTGAAATTTGGAGTTCAGAAATGTTTTGGTCAGCCATCCTAGTCAGTGTAGCATGTGACGTAGACATGCTATACTGTTCGAAATGGCTAAGTTAGAGGCTGCTTTGTTCAATATTCTAACTCCAAGATTGCTGTACATTGAGGAAAGGTCAATTTCCTAGTAATCGCTTGTTGTGATTACCAGGAACTTGTCCTTTCCCTAATGCACAGCGATCTCGGAGTTGGTATATTTAGTTAGGGGGGGTGTGCCCCACATCAGGGGTTGTGGGGGGCAAAGCTCCCTACTTTGTTTTAAAAGTAGGTGTGTTTGTGTAGGTGTGTAAGTGTTTGAATGATTTGAGTTTGTAGGGGTTTGTATGCATTGGTTGTATGTGTGTGTTTTGTATGTTAATGTAGGGAAGGTGTGGGACAAACAAAATCTTTAGATTTTGTTTGTTTCAGGGTTTTAAGGTTTCGAGGTTTTGAACTTTCGATCATAGTGTGTCGAGTATGTTGTACTCGACATTATGATTGTTCGTTCTGTTAACATAGACCCAGAGAAGTGTGAATTGTAGGTGGGTTCTTGTGATGGCGGCTTTTCTGTCATTGCTGAGGTACTTTGTTGTATCTATATAGGGTTTTGAGTTTTTTATGGACTTTCTTTATTGTCTGTGCAATGTGCATATTGAATTTCATGTTGTGATCTATGATAACCCCTAGAAGTTTGGTGTGTTGGACAGGTTTGATAGGGGTGTTATTAGCTGAGAATATTGTGAATGGTGGTATGGGGTCTAGTGGGATAGAATATCATTATCTGTATTTTATTGGGGTTAAGTATTAGTTTAGAATTGGCTAACCAGGTTTCAACAATGGTAAAGGACTCTTGTGTCAATTCCTGGAGTTGGGGGAGTGATGGGGTGGAGCAGATTAGAATGGAGTCATCAGCGTATTGGACTAGAGTGATATACTGGGTAGCTTTGTGGAGTTGGTTGGTGAATATGTTGAAAAAAAGAGGTCCAAGAATGGATCCTTGGAGGACCCCTAGGGTGACAGGTAGGTCATGAGATAAGGAGTTTGCCATTTTACTGCTTGTTGGCAATTGGGTAGATAGTCTTGAAGCCATGCTAGTGTGGATTGGCTGAGATTAAGATCAGAGAGAGCAGAAAGAAGTTTGGGATGGGAGTCAGTATCAAAGGCCTTGGAGAGATCTAGGAATACAGCGGATACTAGATTGCCATTGTTTCAATGTTGCCTTACTGTGTTGGTAAAGCTAAAAAGGGCTATGGTAGTACTGTGATTGGGGGGAATCTGGGCTAGGTATTGGTTAGGAGGTTATTAGTGAGGAGCTAGTGCATTATTTTGGAAATATATAATTTTTTTGAGGATTATAGAAAGGGGGGTAGAATTGCAATTGGATGGTAATGAGATAGTTCCACAGAGTTACCTCCTTTGTGAAGTGGCACTATATGTAAAATTTTCCACAGAGAAGGAACATGTTGCTCTGGTAAAGAGAAGTTAATGAGCATGGAGACTGGATAAGAGATGGCTTTGGCTGTGATCTTTAGATATTCTGCAGGTAATTTATTGGTGGCTAGGGTCGTGGTTTTAAGCCGATTTAGGTATTTATATATTGTACTAGTTGGGTAAGGAGAAGAGGTTTTGGTCTGCTGGTACATAAGATAAATTTGGATGTGAAGTGGGAAAACTGTTATTGGTGAGGACTAGGAAGGATTTGGTGAAGTGTTCCTTGAATTGGGTGGCAATATTATTGGTGGTGGTGTCAATGTTAAGGGCTGGAGTACTGGTCTTCCCTGGTTGTAGGATTTTATGAATGGCAGCCTAGAGTTTTTGTGTTTGGTTTGAATAACTATATAGTGGCTCATTTTGTCTGTCCTAATTTATTTGGGTATGTTCCTTAGTTCCTAGTATACATCTCTATTAGTTTGAGCTTTATTTTGATGCCACACGTCCCATGCTTTATCTCTTTGTTTAAGCAGTAGATGGGTATGTCTGGTCAGCCAGGGGGCATAGCTGGATTTAGGTCTGACAGTTCTGATAGGGGCAAGATGATTTAGAATGTTTAGGAAAGTGTTATAAGTAGTCTATGGTACTTTCTAGGGGGAGAGATGAGACTGGTCTCCAGTTACATTGATTAAGTGCAGATATGAAGTCATGGATTTTGAAATTCTTTGTGTACTGGATTTGTTGGAGGGTGAAGGATTTTAATACATTTACTTGGTAACTAATTATAAAGGTGGGAGGGTGGTTGCTGAGGGTGTCTGGAAGGCAGCCTGAGAGGTAGGATTGAGATGGTCTGTTAGTAAGGATCCAGTCTAGGATGGACTCCTTTATTGCTGCTTTATCTACCCATGTTGTAGTTTTGATTAGTTGAGTGAAATCATGTAGGTTAATGTAGTTATTGGGGTGGACTGAGTTACAGGAGGATCAGTCGATATTAACATCACCTAGTATGATTGTTTCTTGGTGACATTTTTGGGATGCCCGGTCTAGAATGGATTCTACTGTATTAATGTTATTACTGGAGGTATATAGGTACCAATTACATGTAAGTGTTTTCATGAGTTGAGTTTTCAGCTTAGTGAACATAGTTTCTGCATTATTGAACTTGGGCTGTTCGTTGACTAATATTTCAATGGTCCGGTTGTTTTTGAAGAGGAGAGCAATGCCTCCACCTCTTTTGGATATTCTGTCTTGTCTAAGAACATTGTAACCAGGTAGAACAAAGTCATTATTATTGTTTGGTGGTTTTAGCCAGGTGTCTGTGAGAAGGGCTATGTCAGGGGGAGTAGAGAGACAGGGTAGCATGTAACTCTGGGATTTTGTTCAGTATGTTCTTTATGTTTATGTTGAGTATAAGAAGATCTGTTGATTTCCTGGGGGAGGTTAGAATGTTATTTGTTTGGTAGCCAGGTGGTTGTTATTGTTTGCAGGGCCAGGGTTTGGGTACATGTCTCCACTAAGTATGATTTGAGGTGCTGTCTAGATTATAGTTTTTAGGCATTTGATTATAGATGTGTTATATTTTGAGGAAATGAGATTGTTTAGTTGGTGTTGGGTTACTATGAATGTGGCATGGTCAAGATTTGAGATGTAGATAAAAGGAGATATTAGTGAAAAGGCTGGTTTGTCTTGTGAATGGGTTGGGCAGGTAGGGGATTTAGTCTGAAATTTTGAGTTGCTAGTGTAGTGGTAGGAGGTTAAGTGTAAGGTTCTGGTGAGGCTTATTATTAATTTAAAGGTTAGGGGCCACATTTGCTCTGACAAAGTGTTGCTGTATTGTTGAGGGAGTAGGGATTTAGGTGTAGCTCTACTTTATGTAGGTTGTGGTTAGAGTGGGGGGATTTGGTAGGAGGTATTAGCCTGAAGAGATTGTACAATTTGGGTATTGCGTGAGTGAGGTGATGTGGAGTGAAGGTAGATGGTGATCTGGATTGAAGAGAGTGAGAAGAGGAATGGCTATATAGAAATGTGGTTGGTGTGAGAGTGAGGCTTAGGGGAGTGGCTAGTTAGGTATAAAGGTCAGGGGTGGGTGGAAATGGGGGTAGGGTACGGGAGCGTAGTGAGCCTGAGCATAACGATGGGTGAACAGAGCATGAAGAGCCAAATTTCAGGTATATGCAAGTAAAAACAATCAATTGCTCTGAACTTTTGGTTGCTTAGTAGTAAATGTGTTTGTCCATTAAGCTATAACACTTGTTATTGTAGATATTAGTGAGAATGCCTTGGTATGGGCAGCTGGGAGCCTAAATAAATTTATATAGTAAGATAGCTATGGTTAAATAGAATGATAGAAAAAGTGAAACAAAATGTATTTAAGTTGGGAAGGGAGTCTATAGGGAAGATATAAAATTCAAAAGACATCTGGTGACCAATCCAATTACTAGAGGGACTAGAGGAAAAACTATAATCCAGTACTATGTGCAAGCTACTGTAATAATATTGGAGGAGGAAAAACAGAGTAAAAAAATCCCTGCTGATGGCTCAGGTATTTGTATTTAGCAACTTAAGGATTATCATAAAACAGCTTTCAATATAACCTTTATGTGGTGAAACATACATGTGATAGTGCTTGGTTCTTCAAGGCAGCATAAACTCCTGATATCTTTTAGGATTCACAGAGCTGGATTTTTGCGCAGCAAAAGGAGCTGTAGCAGTGCCGTGAATGCTGGGAATGCACAGCAATTTAGGGCTAAGGAAAAGAGCAAATGGGAAAGATAATTGTAAGAAAAAAATAGGAAGAAAATTAAACAGTAACTATGTAGAAGAGCAGTATCATCCACTAAATAAGCACAATAGTATTATTTGTAGACTATTATTTTATTTGTAGGAATCAATATAATGCAACATAAGAAATATGTATTACTGGCTACAACAAATCTCTAGGCACCTTAAGGCAAAAAGATAGACAAATTCAGTGTCACTAAATCTAAGGCAGCATGTTTCTTTTGGCTTTTCCCGGTTAGGGGTCACTACAGCAGAACTCCAGTCTGCTAATGATTGGCAGTAGATTTTCAAGGTGCCGAGGTGCCAGTCCGACACCCAACCTTCAATGAAGGCACGCCCATTCACGCATGTCTTTCGAATGCCACTCGACCACGGGGAGGACATGTAGACTCCACATAGCTCCAGCTGAGAATCGAATGGGAGAACTTCTTGCTGTAAGGTGACAACAGTACCCCTGCACCACTGTGACTTCACTAAATCTAAGGCACCACCGCAGCTTCACTAAATCAACTCACTAAATTATACTTAATGAAAATTCACAGCCTCCTTTCTATACAGTGAGAGATAGTACCTACACAAACACACTCCAGCACAGTAGAATACAGAAGCTACTAACTTAGATATTATTTAGAACAGTAAAAGCATAATTAACAAAGATTCCCCTAGTGAACACCCTCTCAAAAACAATAACAAATGACTTCCATAAATATTTGCAACAAGCAAATGAAAATTTTATTTCTCAGGTAAAAGCATATAGCCCGTAAAGAAAATGAAGGCCAAGATGAGTAAAGCACACAGCCCAAGGGGTGCTGAAAGGTGCTACTACTGTGACTGCAGTAATGTGGGAGACTCAGTAAAGAAAAAAAAGTTGAAGAGAAACAGGAGAAAGAAATTGTATGAAGTATGGTGTATAGGTTCTTGTTTTCTTCCATTGTGAGCACCCTTCAACAAATCTGAGTCAACATAGCCTGCAAAAAAAAAAGGAACTTGAAATCAAAGCTCAACGATATGTGTCTGCAGTACACAGGGGATGCTTAGGCAGATGAGCTGTCAGTAAGAGGGAATATGTCTTCAAATGTCTAGATATAACTAGGATTGACATAGAAATGAAACCACCCAATGAGAATTAACCATCGTATGGCTGTGTGACTGTGGAAACAAATTGCACATTCCATGCTGCAAGTACCTCAATGAGCATAAAAAACAAAGTGTTATCCTTTTCCTGGCATCCGTGTCCTTGTAAATCAATCATCCATAATGCACTACATGCAGCAACAGCCAGCCAACTGGAATCACCAGCCATAATCATGAAAATAAAACTGAATGACAAACTACCCACAGGCCCAAAAAGTTCATTTTGAAACCCTTCAAACAAGCTCTTACAACTGATAAAGAGTAAGCAGAGCCAGCAGTAGCCAAAACAGTAAAACGCACACACCATACTAAAAACAAGATATAAAACAAATCCAGGCCACTAGGACGAACTAAAGTTATAATGTTTTAATGCAAAAACCAAACTGAGTGCTTTCATTCCATAAAATCTATAAGGGACTTCATCAAAGCCAGTAGTAGCCAAAACAATAAAATGCACACACGACACTGCAAACAATATATAAAACAAATCTGGGCCACTAGGACGAACTAAAAGTATAATGTTTTAATGCAAAAACCAACCTAAGTGCTTTCATTCCATAAAATCTATAAGGGACTTCATCAGAGCTAGCAGTAGCCATAACAATAAAATGCATACACCACACTACAAAAAAGATATAAAACAAATCCGGGCCACTAGGATGAACTAAAGTTATAATGTTTTAATGCAAAAACCAAACTGAGTGCTTTCATTCCATAAAATCTATAAGGGACTTCATCAGAGCCTGCAGTAGTGTGCCAACTGTGAGAAATGACAAGCTTAAACCAAAAACCCTGACAAGTATGCACTTGGTACTAACAGCAAGGGTAGACAAAATGAGTATCAAAAAACTAAATACAGCTTATTATACAAAGGTCATTTAATAAAAATATCAGTGCTGGCAGTCTTTGAAAATGCTGTATTGTGTTCCTGCAGTTTTATTTTCGTGCAGAGAGGGAAACACGCAGGATTATACTTATAAACCTGTGTAGAGGATGTTACTACCAACATACTCCGATTCAGAGCAGTTACCTGCCTTATGTACTTTACCTAGAGCTTCCTCCATATTAGCAGAAGTGGAAGAGATGCTAGGAAGATAGACCCACAAACAGACTGGATAAAGCATCTTAAACCTCCAAAGTTCAAACAGCAAACATTAAGAACCAAGGCAAAGGCGGCTCTCTTCTTATGGGTTTCTGCCAAAAAAAAATCCTACTTGCAGTACACCAGTAACCCCAAATCTGCCAGGATTTCCCTGTTGCCTGCAGGGCTGACAAGATTTCCTCCTTAAAACCAGAGCTGGGTCCAGCATTAGGCAACCTAGGCACTTGCCTAGGGCCCACTGGCTTGCAGGGGACTGCTGGTTGGGAGGGGGGGGGGTGCTACAACAATTTATTTTAACCCAATTGAAAAAGAAACTTATTTTTTTTTTCTTTAAATATGAAGGATGTACTCTGTGTGCATCTTTATCAGCTTTGTGCGAGTCTTGTGCTAAAGACACAAACTAGCATATTTAAACATTGAAACTTTCTGCTTTCTCATGATTTTTTTAAGCATGGAGAACTGCCAAGCAAGACTTTCCTTCCATAGGGGAGAATTACCAAATGAAAGCTGAGAACACAAACTTGGTTCCTAGGTGAGTGAGATGACAAGGCGTGTGTGTGTGTGTGTGTGTGTGTGTGTGTGTGTGTGTGTGTGTGTATGTGTGTAAAATGTCCCCAGTGAGGGATGGGAGGTTAGTTACCTTGTTCATATTCAAACCCTGTAATTTGATTACAGGAAACAAGAGCACGAATCCTCTACGCTATCTCCCAGACTGTCATAAAGGGGACATTTTCAAGGAATTGTGAGATTCAAGTGAAGAAAAGTTGACAGTTGCTCATGCTAAGTTGGCTTTTAATGTGCAACTGTTTTGTTTAGCAAATGGCCATCATCAGTGTTTGTGCTATAAAATTTGAAAACAGTGTTAGTAGCACAATAGGTAGCATACTTGCTTTTGGTGCAGAAGGCTGTGGGTTTTATTATTGTTTTGTACTTTAAGGGAGTGGAAGTGCTGCACTCCTCAGTGTGTCCTTCTTTGGATGAGATGCCTTGTAACTATGAACCTGTTGTTGCTTTGCCATCCATTCCCTAATGCAATATTACCAGCTTACCAATTTTTTTTAATGCAACATGGGCAATTTATTCTTCAAGGGCAACAGGCACATTATTTGTACATGAAACACTGAAATAAATGTATTGTTGTTTGCTAGTAGCAACCTCTTCATTAGTTATAGATCTTTTTAATGTGGAATTATTCAGATGACTTTTACTTCTGCAATGATTGTGTATATTGACTGACATTGGTGGATTGAAATGACAGAAGTCTGAGTGGCCTTATATGCTTGAAATTTTTGAAATGGGTAGTTTTGTCATTATTTTTATTTATACATTTTGTTAACATTGCCTACTGGAAAAATGTTCAAAACTGCAAATTTAAAACACACTCTAACAAGTGGTGCTGTACTATATAAGGAATATCTTCTTCTTTTGGCAGTTCCTGTTAGTGGTCGCCACAGCAGATCATCTGTTTCCATTTCTTCCTGTCCTCTGCATCTTGCTCTGTCACATCAACTACCTGCATGTCCTCTCTCACCACATCCATAAACCTTATCTTAGGCCTTCCTCTTTTCCTCTTAACCTGGCAGCTCCATCCTTCGCATCCGTTTCCCAATATACCCAGCATCCCTTCTCAGCATATCTTCAAACCAACACAATCTTGCCTTCTCTGGCTTTGTCTCCAAACTGTCTAACCTGAGCTGACCCTCTAATATATTGATTCCTAATCCTGTCCATTCTCGTCACAGGCAGTGCAAATCTTAACATCTTTAACTCTGCCACCTCCAGCTCTGACTCCTGTCTTTTCGTCAATGGCACCGGCTCCAACCCACATAACATGGCTGGTCTTACTAACCTCTTGTAGATCTTCCCTTTCAATGTTACTGGTAGCCGTTTGTCACAAATCACTCACGATACTCTTCTCCACCTACTCCACCCTGTCTGTACTCTCTTTCTCACCTCTCTTCCACACTCACCATTACTCTAAACTGTTGATCCCAAGTATTTATACTCATCCACCTTCACCAACTCTACTCCCTGCATCCTCAGGATTCCTCTATCCTCCCTCTCATTTACATACATATATTCTGTCTTAGTCCTGCTGACCTTCATTCCTCTCCTCTCTAGAGCATATCTCCACCTCTCCAGGGTCTCCTCAACCGGGTCCCTACTCTCACTATAGATCACAATGTCATCTGCAAACATCATAGTCCATGCGGCCTCCTGTCTGATCTCGTCTGTCAACCTGTCCATCATCATTGCAAAAAATAAAGGGCTCAGAGCTGATCCTTGATGTAATCCCGCCTCAACATTGAATGCATCCATCACTCCTACTGCAGACCTCGCCACTGTCACACTACTCGCATACATATCCTGTACCACTCTTACATACTTCTCTGCCACTTCCGGCTTCCTCATACAATACCACAACTCCTCTCTAGGCACCCTGTCATATGCTTTCTCTAATATAATTTAATACAATCATTAAGGTGCATCAAAGAAAATATGCATGCATGCATGGTCCTAAAAATGTGTGCAAGGGGCCTATGGTTTGAAAACAGCCCAAAATAAACTTAATCCACCACTGGCGAGATGCATTTTCTTTGACTGTGAGTTTCAATGCTATTTCAATTCAGGTGATTTTCAAGGGCAGGGAAGTTTACTGTTCATGCTAAGTCTGTTTTCGTTGTGAGACTATATTGTTTTGTTTAGCAAAAGGCTATCAGTGTTTGTGCTGTAAAATTTGAAATACAAGTTTTAAATTAAATCCAAATATCTCTAATCATTGTAGAAGTAAAGAAGAAAATCATATGCACACTGACAGGTTTGAATAGTGTTTAAGGTAACTGTGGAGAAATAGGTAAGTAATGAGAGACTGGAATGGCTGCAGGGGGGTTCTGCAAGAGGGGCCCTGATCCATTACCCTGCCTAAAGCCTTGACCATGATTTGGTTCTGCTTAAAACTATAAGTAGTCAGGCAATCAAGTACAGGATTGGGCATGCAAGCCCTATAGCTTGTAGGAGGAAAACAAGATGCGACCTCTCACTAGAACATTTTTGTGAGGAAGACATGTCTAATCTGCAAGAAGATTTGGGTGCAGGAGACACAATATTCCTTTTCTGGTATACCACATAAATTAATGTTTTTCCTACAGACTTTCTATTTGCTTCATATGTTTACTAGTAGCAGGCTTTTTTGCCTCCGTTAATACTTGCTGCACATCCTTAGTAAACAGGTGCCTAAAAGGTATTAAGACCCTATCATCCACCGCAGTCAGCTAAGTTGTTTGGTGTTGGGATATGTTCAAACACCCCAGTTCTTGTCTTGGTAGATCTGGTCCGTGAGGAGGTTTGTGGTAATTGCCCTTGGCCAATTCCAAAGGAAGAGACAACCATTTTTGCCTAGGCCAGGAGGGAGTCACCATAATGATCTTGGGGGATTCCTTTTAAATCAACAGAAGTACCCTGGATATCAGTGGAAAATGTAGAAAAGCATACAGAAATACTTCTGTCCAAGGAAAAGAAAATAAATCTCTCTCCCAGGCCTACTTACATGGAGCCCTGGAGCAGAATTTTGCTACCTGATTGTTCAGAAAGGAGATGACAATGTTTATTTGAGGAACTCACCACACATGGACCAAATTGTGGAAGATCCCCCTGATCTAGTTTCCATTTGTGAGGGTCTGCCTTTGTCCTACTCAGCTTGTCTGCCATACAATTTTGCTCTGATAGAATGTAAGATACCTGTAGAATGAGACTGTGCTGTACAGCTATATACTACGCTAACATGGCTACTCTGTCTCGGGCTAAGACCTGATTCCCCTTTGCTTGCTATGTACTACATCACCCTGATATTGTTTGTAACAACTTGAAGTGGTCCTGGGGACCAGAGGTGATTCAGAGTCTTGAGTATCTTGATAAGGGCAAGCATCTCTTTTATATTTATGTGCCTGTGTCTGTCTTTGCTGTCCCTGATACCTTGCACTTTTATCCAGCTTGATGGTGTTCCCCAAGCAAAGTCCAAGGTGCCTGTGATGACTGACTGCTTTGGAGCAGGAGGGGAGAAAAAGACACAGGGATATTTGATGTCTCCACCAAGTGATTTCTCCTCTCATAAATCCCAGAACTGGAATCTGAAAGGATAATGGGTGTTGGTGCTGGGACCAAAGAGACTTCAGATACCATTAGATCTTTCTCAGATCGAGTCTTGATAGAGGTATCACTAGAAGCACAAATGCCATGAGACATAGGATCCTGAGGTACTCCCTTGCAATGATGAAAGACTGAAATAGATCTAAACAAAGATCTAGTTTTTCCTGTGGAAGAAAAGCTCTTTGTACTGAGGTGTCTAGCAGACATCTCAGGAACAAGATCCTATGTGAGGGAGTCAAAAATACATTTAAATGATCTCTTGGAATCCCAGCCTGCATAGAAGATCTTCAGTCAAGTGAGATATTCCTGAGACTTTGAAAAACACTCTGCAAAGACAAGCAAGCCACCTAAATATGGAAAATGTGGATACCTTGTAGCCTGCAAGAGTCTGTAACAGGAGCTAGATCACCTTTAAGCATTATTGGAACAGTGGATAGCCCAAATGGTTGGGCAGAGAACTGATAATGTGAACCAGACATAAATCTTTAAGAAACGTCTGAAGTCTGGATGGATAGGAATGTGATGATAAGCATCTTTTTAATCTAAGGTCACCAAAAAACTCAAATGAGGAAGAAGGGGTAACAGATTATGAATTGAAATTGTCTTTTAACTCACACACTGATTTAGGAAAGAAAGGCCTAGATATGGACGTCAGACGTTTTCTTTCTTTGGCACCAAAAACATTTTCTCAAATGGGAAAGGGGGGCTGTTTATATTATTCTGTGAGATAGCATGTTCTGTACAACAGGAGGAAACAGAGAGGTTTGGCCTGGTGAGTGTGGAATTATTCCCTGAAATGAAGGAATTTCTTCCCATTTCCATTTGTAACCCTGCTGAATTAGCTTCAAAACCCATTAGTCTTAAACAATCGGTTGTCAAAGAGAGAAATGGAGATTCAGACTTTCTGGAAGGGATAAAGGATTGCCAGGTTGAGAGGGGGTCAAGGTCACTTATATGATCATTTGCCTTATCTGACTATCCTTTGATCTGGGGAGTCCCCACTTTATTTTCGGATCACCTCTGACACTGTTTTTAAATATCTGGTTACCACCATTTTGCTGAGACTATTTTGTTTCTTACAAAATTTTGAAGAGGGAGTAAAAAATCCCTTTTTGAGAAGGAGGGTTGAAAAATTAAATCTCTATTCAATGAACATTTAAAATCTAACTTTTTTATCTTCTGGGATGTTCTGAGAATGTAGCCAAGCAAATTTCCTCAACACAGTACAAGAAGCAACAGCCCTAGATGAAGTATATGCAGGGTCTTATACATGCTTTAAATGATAAGTAGTGACCTGGGAAACTGAAGAAACTAAACCACACAAAGATTTTTCCTCACAGAAGGGAACATGCAGATAAAACATTCCTCATACGTTCACAATTAGTCATAATAAACTTTAACATTTGAGCCTGACAATTCAAAATTCTAAAAGTTAAAGTCATGGAAGCATACATTTTCCCCAAACTTATTGGTTTACCACCCTTATCAGAAGGGGATGGATTAAAATTAACAAAATACTTGAATGCAGCTTTTTAACTAAAGCTATAGCTCCTGGGTCAGGTCTGGGATGACAGTATAAACATTTGAAAGACTAAAGAACTTTGTGCATTCTATATACCTTCTAAGTTCAGCAGGCTGTCTATCAGGGAAACCACAGGCTTTAGCAAACACATCTTTCAGTGCTAACAGGAGTGAGAGATGAGAGGAGGTTCTGGGAATTCCATTTGTAATGGTTACTGTGGAACAGGCCCTCTCTGCCCTTTCAAAAGTTAAGAGCTGAGTACCTCATCCATAGATCCTGGTAACATACCAGGTTACCTGATTATCAGTACTAAATAGGGCCTACCTGAACTTCCTACTTAACCTCTTTAATTGAGCCCTATCCACTGGTTGCATTTTTGACAAACAGACCTTGTAAGGCTGTTACTCAATCTTGGCTCAGACATGGACCCAGCTAACTATACATGTTTTTTTATTCACAATTAGCCCCATATTTAAGTCTATGGCACATATTATGTCAGACCTAATTAATATCCATGAATAAAATACCCTAGGGAAGCCAAGAACAAATGGTCAGCCTTCAACCACAAGCACTCGGGTATGCATAGCCTTTCTCAAGGCTTTACCGGTAGCCCAGCTTCTTCACTGACATCCCATCGTACCTTAATTAAAGCAGCCTACCTGGTCATCCATTTGTTCTTGGCTTCCCTAGGGTATTTTATTCGTGGACATTTTTCCTCCTCTGCATAGGAGCTTGAATACCCAGGTCCCACAGACAATCATTTTCCTGCTAGACCTCATTAATATGGAAATGAAAATCTCTTCACCCAGGACCCCCATTACCCCATTGCTTCAGCTCTGTCTAAGGCAGATCCTTCCTCTTTAACCTTGTTAATTTCTTCAGAAAGTATCCAAAGCAATTGTGTGGTGCCTATGCAATCCAGTTGCTATAAAAAGTTTACACACCTGCCAGGTTTTTGAGATATAAAAAAATGAGACCACAATAAATAATTTCAAAACTTTTCCCACCTTTAATGTGACCTATAACCTGTACACTTCAATTGAAAAACAAACAAATTTGTTAGGAGAAATTATAAAAAATAAAAAACGTACAATACGCTGGTTGCATAAGTGTGCACACCCTTAAACTAATATTTTGTTGTGTGTGCACACCCTTAAACTAATACTTTGTTGAAGCACCTTTTGATTTAATTACAAAATTCAGTCTTCTTGGGTAGGAGTCTGTCCGCATGGCACATCTTGACTTGACAATATTTGTCCACTCTTCCTTGCAAAAGTGCTCCAAATCTGTCAGATTGCGAGGGGATCTCTTCTGCACAGCCTTCTTCAGGTCACCCCACAGATTTTCTATTAGATTTAGGTCTGGGCTCTGGCTGGGCCATTCCAAAACTTTAATTTTCTTCTGGTGAAGCCATTCTTTTGTTGATTTGGATGTATGCTTGGGGTCATTGTTGTGTTGAAAGGTGAAATTCCTCTTCATCTTCAGCTTTCTAGCAGACGCTTGAAGGTTTTGGCCCAAAAGTGACTGGTATTTGGAACTGTTCATAATTCCCACCACCTTGACTAAAGCCTCAGTTCCAGCTGAAGAAAAGCAAATTTTAGCCAGGCCTGGATGTTTTTCTGTGTAAGAAAAGGCTTCCGTCTTGCAACCCTACCCCATAGTCCAGACATGTGGAGAATATGGGAGATTGTTGTCACATGTAGTACACAATCAGTACTTGCCGGAAATTCCTGCAGCTCCTTTCATGTTGCTGCAGGTCTCTTGGCAGCCTGCCTGACCAGTTTTTGTCTTGTCTTTTCATCAATTTTGCAGGGACGTCCAGTTCTTTGCAAAGTCACTGTTGTCCCATATTTTCTCCACTTTTTGATGACTGTTTTCACTGTATTCCATGGTATATCCAATGCTGTGGAATTTTTTTTTGTACCCTTTTCCTGACTGATACCTTTCAACAATGAGATCCCTTTGATGCTTGGTAAGCTCTCATAGGTTCATAGGTTCATAGGTTTATACTAGGCTATCTGCCCTAAGGCATTTATAAGCCTAGCCCAAATTATTGTGGCTTACTACGCCTATATAAATAAAAATGCCCATTAGTATTTTGTTGTGCTGTCTGTCCAGCAGTGAGAGAGAGATGATTCGTAAAAACCCATCTCCCCATCCATCCACAGGTTCATCTCTTTCTTTGAAGTCAGTCAGCGTGCTCTGTCTCATCACATGGGACCGATTTTTATCACACAGCAGGAGAGTCTCTGAGTGAATAATCCCTCCAGCACGCCCGCTTTATATATATCTATCTTTTAAGTCGTTTAAGTGAGTTAGTTTTTTGGTGGGATTTTTTTTTTTTTTGAGTCCAGCATGTCCGGTTGACATGGCCTGTATGTCAGGCATGTGTCACAGGCACATGTCACCTCTGAGCAGACGGTGGAATAGAGCTGGAGTTTGCTGGAGTTTCTTCAATCCTTTATCCTTTGACAGATTTGTTTTTTTATCCTTTTTTTGGGGAACTTTTGATTGCTCTAGATGTCGGGTGAGATACATACATGACACTGGGCATGGGGTTTACCATTCTCTCATTGGTCTGATATGATAGAAGTGAATGACCTTGATCATTATCCAATGAATGATGAATCCTCTCATGATCAGGTGGCAATGTAGAGTACTTTCTAACCACTTTAGCAATGCAGTGTGTCGTAAAAAAGAAGGCCACTGTAACCTGGGTGTTCCCCAGGTCTGATAACCTCTTCTGTTGTTTTTCCGATTTGGTATGATATGAGGTCTTGGGGGTTTTCTTGTTTTGCATGACTATACACTATACATTTTTATTCTAATGTTCAGGCCATGGCTCTGGCACCAGCAGTCTGTTTCCTGTTCGAGTCCTTATAGTCATCTCAAGCATTTGATGCTCCACTAAGCCCATTTTGCCCTAGTCATCTGCAAACTTTGTCAGCCAAAAAGTCTCCCATTTGTTCCTGTACTTTAGGAAGTAGAGATGCAATACAATAGCTGGCGCACTGTGGGACACTGTGGGACACCACTTGACCGTGGGACAGTCTGACACAGACTACCAGCTGGAAGTTAGGCTGTATGGACTGCCTTCATCTCAATCCTCTTGGACCCGCGTGACCAGTCGAGTCAGAAAGGCAAGGCATGATCTTCTTGACAAAGCAACCAGTCACTGGGTCGGGGTGGTCGGTCATATCTTCCCTTAGTCTTCTATTATGAGCTCCATTTATGATCTGATCCTAGACTTGACTAGACTTGTTGTGTAAGCTTGCGTCCGGGGACCAGGGTCCCAGAGAGTGGACCTTAGTTGTGTGGGCCGTGGCCACCCTTGGGCACGATCCACGTGGCTGAGATTCCTGTGGTGGTAAGAGAATCCCCGAATTGTGAAGACACAGCCGGGGACACCATCATTGTTTCGTGTAACATATTTTAGTTTTATCCGTCCCACGCTTAGCTTCATGACGGAGATTTTTTAGAGAGCAACCGGCTGATAGCGATTCTCCTTTGTTGCACTGAACCTGTCTGCCAGTATGTTGGCAATGTCTGTGGGTTCAGTGATTTTTTATTCATTTTTGGAACTAATTCTGAGCATATCTGTGAGTTTCCACCCAGGTTCCTAACGAAAAGGCCTTATGATTGTCCTTGAATGGGTCCACCAGACTGACGACTTGCCCTTTGTGGAAAAAGTCTTGTTTTATTTGGGATTGCCTGATGCAGCCTTGAAGGATACCACACCAGTCTTGAGTAGTGTGAAGTTTTGCTTTTCAGAAGGGGGGGGGGATGTGGATTTCCAGTGAGATTAGTTTATGATCAGATCTCACCAATGAGATATACTCTCCGTGTGTGGATTTTGTTTGTCCCCATGTTTGTGACAATGAGATCTAGTATATTTTCTCCTCTCGTGGAACAGTGACTAGCTGTTTCATGGCATTTATGAACTCCAACTCCAGGAACCGCTAGTTAGCTAAGGTAATGCTTGTAATGTTCCCAGTCTATATTCGAGCATTACCCTCAATTTCTTCCCATTTTTGTTTCTAGGGTGGTAGGTTTAGAATTTGAGCCTTGCCTAAAAAAAGGCACTATGGGGTGGCAGCCTTAACAGCCTATATCCGAACCTAGGGTGACAGGGAGACCCCCTCGCGGCTAGCGGTTGGCTTTCACTTGTTGTCATCCAGGCAGACAGACACAGGGGATCCTTTGAATGACACCAGACATTCTTGGTGAAGGAGGGATACTGCTCAGGTTAGGGTCATGGTCATACCTGGCTACACATAGAGAGAGCCTCTCTGTTCATGCTTTTTCATGCAGTCCACTCTCTGTGAACCATGGCTTTTGCTGTAGCAGTCAGCTGAGAGCTGAACTTTATTTGGGGTTAATCAGAGTCTCTTTAATTGATGGCAGGTGTCTACCCAAGAAGATTGAATGCTGTAATTAAATCAAACGGTGCTTCAACAAAGTATTAGTTTAAGGGCGTGCACATGCAACAAAGTATTAGTTTAAGGGTGTGCGCACTTATGCAACTAGCTTATTGTACATTTTTTTATTTTTTATAGTTTTTCCTCTAACAGATTTGTTTGTTTTTCAACTGAAGTGTACAGGTTATAGGTCAAATTAAAGGTGGGAAAAGTTTTGAAATGATTTGTTGTGGTCTCATTTTTTATATCACAAAAACATGGCATTTTAACAGGGGTTTGTAACTTTTTATATCCACTGTGTGTGTATGTGTGTGTGTGTGTGTGTGTGTGTGTGTGTGTGTGTGTGTGTGTATATATATATATATATATATATATATATATATATATACGGTTCATATGTTAGTACTAGGCTAACTGCCTTTGTGGGACATTTTAAGCCTAGCCATTTACCCAATCTGAGAATCAAACCCTGCACCTTGTATTTGTGAGGTAAACACCTTACCATTATGCCAACCTCCCACCTATATATAACCATATATATATATATATATATATATATATATATATATATATATATATATATATATATATATATATATATATATATATATATATATATATATATATATATATATATATATATATATATATATATATATATATATATATATATATATATATATATATATATATATATATATATATATACTTTGACCCATCAAAATTACAGTTAATCGAAACTCACTTACCCGTTCCCAGTTCTTCGAAACGTCAGTTATCCGAAAGCATGGACTGCAGAAATCCTTTCCCTGTAAAAGGAACCACTTGACCACGATGGTGAACTTTGCCCTTTCTACAATGGAGTGCAATCTGAGAGTTGGAATATTTAAGTAGAGGATGTGAGGGCAAAGTCCCCCATTTTGGTGAGTTTATTTTTTGGTCCTTGTGGGTTTTTTTCTCGTGGTGACCAAGTGGTTCTTTCAAGAGGGAAAGATTTTTGTCCGTCCATGCTTTCGGATAACTGACATTTCGAAGAACTGGGAATGGGTAAGTGAGTTTCAATTAACTTTAGTTTCAATGGATAGAAGTCGATCCATGTATATATATCTATATATATATATATATATATATATATATATATATATATATATATATATATATATTTATATATATAGACACACACACACACACACACACACACACACACACACACACACACACACACACACACACACATACACACACGTATAAAACATTTCTAGGCCTAGCCAAGGCATTTGATACTATTCCCCATGCAGGTATTACTAACGGAATTGTAAATCTGAATATATATCATTATATTGTGTGGTGGACAATTAACAGGTTGTATAACAATCCTTTGGATGAATCATTAAACTGAGGTCTTATCTGTCTGATTTGCTGGTAGCCTAGGTAGATGTAAAAGATCCCATGTCACTCATCTAAAAGAATAGGGGACTTTAATTCCATAAAAAAATTTACAAAAGAACACATTTTACATATTTACACATGTACAAGGAAATATGTACAATAAGAATTCTGTATTACAAATTGTAAATAAAATAAACAAACACAATTAGTGTATTTTAAAAAAGATACTCCAGCATATAAATTTGAAAACACCATAGAAGAAAAAAACCCATAAACAATAACAGATAACTAATTTCCCCAGTCTTTTGTCCATATCCAAAAGTTTAGTCAACGCAAAACATCAGTCAAACAACACATCTTATTATATTATATAATACTTCTTGGCATATTGCTAACCACAGGAACCAAATAACAGAAAAAATTACTCTAGCCATTTTTTCAACATGTGTATCCTGTGGAATCCTATAGACTCCAAATCATATAATGGCCATTGCTACATTTTTTTTTTATTTCCTCAAAAGTGTATTCAAAAGTGATGAACTCTAGTAGATTTAAAAAAAAAAAAACTATTATCTTCTTCTATATTACATCCTTGCTTATGACACCTAATTTCTGTAAAAGTTTTATACCTCATATTTTTTAATAGGTAATTTTAGTAAGAGTAGCTGCCAGAATACGTCAGACCATTCTGATAACCCCCATAACTGATTTTCCTCTTTCTAAATCCCTTTCTTTCCACGGTTTTCTAACAGCCACCAAGTCATGTAAACCTGTCTTCCACTGATGAATACTATTCTGAAATTATTTCATTTCTATATCACCGATGAGTCTTACTCTCTTTCCTTTTTCATGACTATCCCAAAACATTGATATTTTTTAAATAAAAATGTACCCAACAAATTTTTGGCCCTATCCTTAATAGTTTGTGACATAACACATATGTAAGGATGTAAAAAAAATCCTGAATGAACTCAGTGTAACCCCCCTTTTTTTTTTACTTCATTATAAGCAATATTTCTTCTGATGGGTTTTAATCGGGATCCACAGAAAAATGAAAAAAAAAAAACCCAAACAATATCTAATACTTATTTTCCCTTTCTTTGGACAAAATAAAAATACCAGCTACATAATGTGCTAGTCCCATCAATGTTCCATTTATTAACTAAACTTTCTTTCTACATAAATGACATTTGAAAGTTTTCCTAAAGCCGTGCCTTTCATTTCTGAAATCCCACATTCCCCCTATTGTCTCTGAACACTTTCTTGTCCACCAAAAGTAAAGCCTAAAGCTTTTGTTTACAATGCAGTAGTTTCTATACCCGGTATTCCAATAACTGTCCTAAGCTCTTTACATTTTTCTTATTTATTTGTAATCCTATTTTCCCTAAAGTTCTATCCATTCCTTCAAATAAGTATGCCAGTAACCATTTGTTCTATGTAAATAGCATTAAATCTTCTGCATAAACTACAAAGAATGGAATTTCCACCCCTTTAACCAATTCCCATTGTTTCTCCACAAACATTTAACATCAATGTACTTAATTACTACATTTATCAGCAAGAAAAAAAATCACTTAATGGGCATCCCTTCCTAACTCCTCTCCATATTTTGGTGTTGGTAACTTCACAACCATTTATTAACAATGATACAGTTGACTTGATGCAGTCTGTATGCCTCAATCTCTGCATCTTGATGCCAAAGCTATGCTGTCATAATATTCCCATAATGGCCTGTGCTCTGATCTATCAAAGCCCTTCGTTATATTGCATACCAAATGTACACCTTCACTTCGTATCTGTATTTCTTACACTACATGTTTAATTAACAATAAAAGTTCCTTAACTTGTTTACATAGCAAAGTATACATTCCTGTCATCATATATCTACTAATGTCTCTCTATTCTGCCTGTAGAACTTTTATCAAGGTTTTGTAATTTGCATTACATAGAGTGATAGGTCTCAGTTTTTCATATCCTCTTTATCACCCTTTTTCCTTAAAAATTGTATAACAGTGTGACATTCCCACTCTGGGCCAGTAATCAAGGAGCCTGAATCCTCACCACTGACAGTGGGGAGGGACATTTTCTTGGAACAAGAATAGATACACCCAGTATTTCCAGATGCAGCTCTCTGCATCAGGCGCAATTCCCCTTAAGAGCATACAGGGAACGCACTATCTGGGGGCTGTTTTTCCCTTTCTCTCCAGATCTCCAATAAGAGTCCCCACTGACACAGCTATAGAGTTGAGTCCTCAGTTGAGTGTCTGAGCCACGTTCTCTACCACTCTCTCTGTGAAACCAGTGTTTTGTGTCCCTGCTCCAAGCAGCTGACATACACACTCTTTGAGATTTGATTTGCACACACACACACACACACACACACACACACACACACACACACACACACACACACACACACACACACAAACACACACCTAGTAAAGACATGCACAGATTTACTAGCTATGCCCCCTTCTGCCCAGACTATAAGGTAGTTAGTACCACCAAACACTCCAAAGCCAGCTTCTCTACAGCTCTTACAAGGGTACCTGATTATACTGAGTGATATTAATATTAGTACAAACAATAGTGTTTGGCTAATGCAGTAAGGCTTTCAGAAATGGCTACAGAGTCACCAAATAGATAGGAGTACTCTCAATGGTTAAAATATTGTTTAAAGGACCAGCCAAAATGAAATGTTTAAATATATTTAATAATAAATAATAAAAGTACATGAAAATATGGAATATCTATTTACAATAAACACCAGAGTTTCAGTCACAGAAAATATTAAAATAACACTGATGAATAGATTCATACAGATACAGAAAAACAGCACTTAACAAATCTCACTATATATTTCTGACTGATCTAAATAATTACTATTCCCTGGTTCACTTACTAGAGCAAGGCAAGATGAAGTAGTTGAGGGGTCCTTCTTTGTCAGGTTCCAAAAACATACTTCTCTCTGTAATATCTAAATATTATTTCAGAGTTCTTTGCAAAATGACATCACATCTGGTCACCTGATTCTGTTTCCCACACTAGTCCTACCACTAGAAGCTGCCATGATTTAGCACATATATGCTACAATACATATCTCAAGCTTTGCTAAAGTTTATTGCAGCATCTGGAAGCTGTAAAACAATTTTAACACTTCTGCTTTTCCTACAGAGACTACCAAACCAAGGTTCTTACAGACATTGCGTCTCTGACTTCATTCAAAACTGTGAGATAACAGCTGTATGTCCTTGGACCAGTAATTTAATTTCAGAATATTTTTCAAATTCAGGTGTATTGAGATTAACCTCTTCTCTTCCAGTATCCACTGTTAAAATATATACATTTAATCAGTTACAATGCAGTCAGGACCCACTGTTGGTACCATTTTTAACACAATCAACTTTACACATACATTTCAACACATCACCTGTACAAATTAGTTTGATATACAAATGACATATAATTATTTACAACATTCCAGCTAGCTGTGCTGGCATATGATGCACATCCACTGCTCTACTTCTCCTAGCATAGCTGGCAATACCTAGCATCATCACAAACAGTATGAACAGTATGAACTATGTGATAGTTATGAATCCCTAAAGTAAGCCATTAATTAAAGACATTCAGAAATACATTTTTTGTGTATTACTCATGAAAATATGAAAACCATAAGTAAGCCCATCTTCCCTTGGAGCCCTTTCTTTATGTACCAGTCTTAATACATTTTAAGCTCATCCAACTCAATTTTAGTGTCAGTAATTTTTTTTTAAACCTACATCTATCTTTTTCAAAAGGCCAGTATCTTAACTCCTCACTGTCCTTGCATTCATATAACTTCTCCATATATTTTGCTGCAATAGTCATAATACTTTGTTTACCCTTTCTTTCTAACCCATTGTCATCAAACAAACTATAAACAGAATTTTCACTCTTCTTAACCCATCTACCTAGAAAAGGTACTACCGCTCCTTTTTGACTTTTGAAAAATATCTCTGTGTTTACAGTAACGTTTTTGCTGTTTATATTTTCATAAATTTTTTCTCCTTAGACTTCTAAACTGTGTGTTTCCTACTTATATTCATAATTATGAAGCAGTAATCTATAAAAAATACTTCTAACTCAGAAATTGTTTCTTTTCATATAATGTATATTATTTTTATATTTTTCTTTAAATCCTATTGACCAATCAGTAAGGCACACATAAAAATCTTTTATGGTTAAATGCTCTTCTCATAATATTTTTACTCTATTCTGCCATTTTTCTTTCTCCACCCATTTAGCTTCTAATTTTTTAAGCCTTTCTTTACTATAAGACTCCCTTCTTCATTACCAGAATTACCCCATGTAGTACAACAATCAGGAAAGCCAATACATTGTTTTGCCTCCTGATACTTTTTGTAACATCTTAGAAAATGACAAAAAAATTATTGCAGTCTGGCATTCCCCTGTATAATATGTAAATCCTTCATCCTGGTCTAATTGCAAATCACTTATCATTAAAAGCCCCTTACCAATTTTGAGATATTTGGCTAGTTTGCCTTTTGCATATCTTATATTAGAATTCAAGTCAGATGCTACAAAAATTGGTAGGTTAACTACTATATATGCCCTCAAATCCTCCAGTAGGCTGCATCTCTCCTCACATTTCAGAATAGCATAAATTGCAGTTATTCTAACTATAGGATATCTAACCATTACATCCACCACTAACCCCCTACCTTGTAAGTAGTATGAAAAATCTTTAACTGTGATTGCATGCTGTTTCTAAAGGAAGCATTACCAGAACAGGTCTCAGTTCCAACCATCCAAATAATGATGTCCCCCCACAGTTTACCAAATTGCTGTATATCCCAATAAGAACAAAATGTAGTGTCCAAGAGAATTATAAAATCTTAACCACTGTAATACTGTAATTCTTTTACAATCACTCTTAATTCAGTTAATATTTAGAGATAAAATAGTAAAATTAATATTTTTTTTTAATTTTGCTCTTTCTACCCATGCCTTTGAGCTTTCTTTTTCATTTGTGGACTCCACTACCTACAATACTATATTTGTCTCCCCCTGCCTCCTCAGTGATTATGTTCTCCCCTTCCTCAGTTTCTGCAGGTTCCTATCTATTGTCACAGTCTTCACCATCAAATTCTTATAAAGCAGTATTTAAGGATTGACAGACATTTTTTTCTGCCTGAATGCCTTGTACATTAATTTTACTTTTCTCTTCTACCCAAGAAGATGTCCTACAGGCAGTCCATTCTTAATGCTCTTTCTCTTGCATTACAGGAGAAAGTTCCTGTTGACAGTGACAGTCAAACCATATGTGTCATTTATCACCATATACATATACATTCCTTAATTGTATGTCCTTACTGTGTGTCATTACCATACATATACATTTACATTCCTTAATTGTATGTCTGTTATCCTCACATTTACTACATCTTTTGAATGGACAAACATTTATCAAGTGGTGTAATCACCCCCAAAAAATGTGTTAGACTGGCTTCCATAACAATGTTTACAACACAAACACTAGGTAAGTGAACAACAGCATTCTGTATAATTTTCAGTGTTAACCCTACTAACTAGCCACCTTTCCAAATACCCCTGTTATTACAACATTTTGTTACATCACAAACAGAATGACATTCATTTTGAAGATACTTTTTTACAACCGTATGTTCAACATCACTGCTTCTGAATTTTGAAAAATATGTTTTTTTACCTGCAATGTGAAACTGGAAAAAAAACATAGTCCTTATAAACTTCATAGTCCTGTTGTTTTATAAAAAAGCCACTCAAACTTATAGCACAGTTCATGTGTTTAAAAATACATGTCAGCAAAACTTTCATTTCCCGGCTTAATGATAGTATGCAAATCCATAAGAAGAAAGCCTAAATGCTTAACAGTACAATCACACAGTTTATATCTGTCCATTTTTGTTCATTTTTTTTTCGACTATGAATTATAGGTTTAGTCCTCTGTGAAAAATCTGTTTTGGTTTTGTAATCCCAGAGGCTGCTGCAACACTTGCATAAGTAAGTTTTGGTTGTGTTATTGAATGACTCTTTGGCTTGCTCTGTCTCTTTACTGCTTCTTTCCCAACCTCTCAACCTGCCACATCACATGCTTCAACATACAAGCCCAAAGTATGCCTGGGAATTGTAGTTTCTGATGGTACACCAACAGTCTGTTCTGGAAATTGCTTTTTCGTTAAATCACCCCAGGTTAAAGCAAGCTCATCTACTGGCTGCTCTGACATCACTGGCACCAAAACTTCATCTTAAAATACTCCAGAATGCAATGTAAAAAATTTGACCCTTTCACCATTTGTTTTCCATTTGAGTTTACTTCCTCCACACTCTGAGTAAACACAGCCATGGCCATTCTTGTCCTCTCTGCCATTTTGGACTACCTCACTGCAAAGAGTAGCAGAAGTTCCCCATTGCCCTAGCCAAATTTTCCCTAGTCAGTATGAATAGCATCTTGGCTTTCCCCTGAAATGAGTGAAATGAGGCCACTGGCACAGTGGGACTAACCCAGTCATAAAAACTTGAATAAGTAAGTAAGTAAGTAAATAAATAAATAAACATTTTGTTACAGTCACAGATATAACTTCATAAAACAAAATATCAGTGTATCACAGGGCTAGTGTTGGTCCCTTTCCTTTTGGTGTCTATTTCTCAGACCTTCAATCCAACATGCCTCATCTATGTTTATCTGAGTTTGTCGGTGACTATAAATTGGGTATTATTCTTTCCTGCACAGACTCACAATTGCTCAGACAAAGGTTAGACTATGTTAACAATTCAATGGCAACAATCTCCAAATGTGAAAAAATGTAATATAGGTCATTTTGGTAAACAAAAACATTCACATCACACAATATATGTGAGTTACCCATCTAGTCAAAGACAACCTTATGGGAACTAACCATTCTTGTTAACAACTTCTTATCTTTTGACTGTCATATCTCCTAGTATTTCAGAAATCCTTCTACCTTGCCTAAATAATTTCCAAAATCATCTGCAGTAGATACAAAAAAAATTTAATTCCCCTTTTCTCATATCTTATCCGACCCATTATTGAATTTAATGCTCCTTATGAAGCATGCCACTCAGCTTGGGAAACCTGAGAGATTCTTAACTAAAAGATCAAAGGTCTTAAGAACCTCTGTTATCCAGACAGACTAGCAGCCCTCTCTCTGTACAAGTTCACTTACAGACACTTCTGTGGTGATCTGTGCAAAGTCTTTTGATCCATGAAAGATATGACCCTATTTGATCTTGTATTCCTTTGCAGAGCAAATAATTCCATAAATTTTATTTATTTATTTATTTATTTATTTATTTAGTTAGTTATTTATTTATTTTACATTTGTTGACCGGGCTAGTCTAACTGGATATATGTCCATTTTCAGTGGAGGCCTGGTGAGATATGTTCTGAGGAAACAAACAAAATCACATATACAAAAATTAATGTATACAATGAACATTGCAGGTGCAATACAGAGAATATTCAAAGAGGTCATTCGTTCATAACATAGTGCAAAATATACAGATACAATTAGTACAATACAAAATGTAGTTGCAACATTTCCTAAATTCCTAAGTAATTTATCCTAAATAAATGCCTAGTTAGAGGACCCAAGCCATCATCAATGAATAAATAAGACACACTGCCAATATGGATTCATATCCAAATGCCCTGCCCACCTCTGGAGCACCTTACCCTCCATATCAAGTAGAGGAGTCCCCTTTCCACCTTATAAAAAAATCTAAATAATTAGATGGAAACACCAAACTCTTCCCCGTTCAATTTGGTGTTGCCCTCTTCATGGCTGAAGGGGACTTTTAAATATGGATTATCGCATAGGATTGTTAAGATCTGTAGACTGAATACCTGCCACTTACCTATGAAACTACGAATCTGTGCTTTACTCATCCATAAGCTAAATAAATGTTGTATGCATTTAGGCTAAAGGATTTTCCTGTTTAGAAAATCTGGTATTGATCTCCTTAACAAATGACAAATAATTCACATTTCTTCTTTGTATAGTGAAATATATATATTTGTTTTGCATTCTGAGATCATTTGTCATTCTTTCAAATTTATCTGTTATGAATAATTTAGGAAATGTTGTAAGATGTGTTACAGCTTTATAATATTTGTCATATTAGACTTGAATTTAGTAACAGTATTTGCGTAATGTTTAATGTTATATTTGCAGCCTCCTTTAAGCCACTTTAATGTTTTGGATAAGCTTAGAATAACAATCTAATATATATTTTTCCATTCTGCCTGTATGTTACCAAGTGCAAAATATTTGTTTTCACTGCTGTTTGGTTTTGTAGCATTCATCTCAATGATTTGTAATGAATAATGAAGGTTATATTTTATCTAATTAATGCAACCAATACACAGTTAGGTTGTTTGGTAGAATAGGATTGTGGTTTGAGCAGAAATAATTAATTTGACTTTTTCAGACACATATTCTTTTTTGCAAAAAGAAAATATTTAAAAGAATGCTCTAAAGAGGGAAACCACTGATCCTTTGCAGTTGCTGCAGTTATCTGACACACAACAATGTATAACCTATATTTTAAAAGTGCTCTGCAGCTATAGGACTTCTTCTGCTTAGCTGCAGCATCCCGTTTACTTTACAGAAGAACATGATGATGCTAAGTATTTTCACATGCCTTCAGTGGTGTACACCAGTCGTGTCAAAAGGGCTTCAGTAAAGCATGATGCGTAATAACTTAAAATGGTCACACACCAATTAAAACATTTAGCAGCTTGATTTCTGTCTTGTCTTAATAATGTGCTCTCTTAATCAAACTGCATTAATATTTCTTCTTAATGATACATATTGTTCCTCAAGCTATTACTTTCTGTAATCAATATGTGCTCATTATTAGATATTAAAATATGCTTTACTGAACCACAGTTGTCATGATTGTAATCAAATTTAATTAATATCATTATGCACATTTGGAAAGGAAGCATGGTAGCTAACCTGTAGTGAGCTTCAACACCTGATTTTAAGTAGCACAGAGAAAAGTCTGAAGTTACTGTAGATTTTTAAAGTTTTAAATTATAAGACATTTAGCAATGCATGTCTGTTGACAAGATTTATTAGCATATGTGAGAGTTAACTCTTCTCATACCTCAGTGGCAAATACATCTATTTATTTTTTGAGTATATTTGACTATAATGATTTTTCAAATATATATAAGAAACATATATAATATATGAACTGCGGTGGTGGTGCTGCGGTAGCGTTGTCGCCTCATAGCAAGACGTTGTCCCGTTCGATTCTCAGCTAGAGCGTCTTCTGTGTGGAGGCATATGTGAATGGGGCGTGCCTTCGTTGAAGGTTGTGCGTCAGGGCTGGTAACCCGGTACGTAAAAATACACTACCAATTATTAGCGGACTGGAGTTCTGCTGTGGCGACCCCTAACCGGGAAAAGCCGAAAGACACAAACAATAAGAAACATATATGATGTAGCTCAATTATTCCCCTACTACAGTCTGATTAAGCCAGTTGTTTTATTATAGAGCTCACTGTAAGAATAAAATGTATGTATTATTTATTCTTCAGCCATTGTTTGATTTTATTTATTTATTTATTTATTTTTCGAAGTGACTTTGGCTATTGGCACTGTTTTTGTAATATATAATTATTATCTTGCTACGGTCATACTAAGCCACAAAAGAGTACACTCACTTATTAGCATTCTTCATTGAAGTGCAAACTCCAAAATTCCCCAGCATTTTTTAATTGGCAAAGTACACTAGGGGAAAGGCCACATAAGGCAATATATTATGAAGCAGGTAAACCATGTGCTATGACGTGAGTGAATACAGTAGAAAAAGTTTAAGAATACACAGATCAAGTATAGTTCAAGCTGAAAGTTATAGAACTCCAGTGTGTTGTGTATATAAGCCACAAAGTGTGACACAATGCTTTGGTGCATAATAAAGCAGAAAGGCTTACAAACTAGGCATCAGGCTGACTAGTGCAAATCAACACAGAACCTTAACAAATAACTTGATATGCCTGCACCACAATGCAGTACAATACTGAAATAAGAAACAGTGCTTAAGGACTGGCACCAAATAAAAGGGGGATATTCTCCAAAAAGGAAAATGTTTCTTCATATTAAGATTAAGTAAACTTACTTGTGTGCAAAGAAATTAATGAATGAGATGTGTGTTTGTGTGTGTGTGTGTGTGTGTGTGTGTGTGTGTGTGTGTGTGTGTGTGTGTGTGTGTGTGTGTGTGTGCGCCGCTGCATACTACAAAAGTAACATGTAACTGAATGCTATTGCCCCTATTGCACCACTCATAAATGTGTTTAATGAGTTCAGAACCCATAGACCTAAAATGAGGCTTTTGACAGTGCGATACGGCAGATATGCACAGTCTGCATGTAATATGAGTTCCAAATCCTCCTTTTGCCAATCCTTATTTTGCCTTTGAAAATAATGGACATTTTTGCTCTGTTTGCGTACATTATGAGCTCAAAGTCCTACTTTTTCCATTACTTGTTTTGTCATGATATACTTTTGATAGACCCTATAATTACAAACTACAAGTCTCTCTCTCTCTCTCACTCTGTATGCATGTTTATATATATATAGATAGATAGATAGATATATGAAATAGCTATAGATATAGATAAATAGATATGCATATAAATAGTTTCTGTCTGGTGTTTCTGAGTATACAGCAAAGCTAGTACTACAACACTATGCCCTAATCATGTCGACATAATACTGCATAATGAAGCAAAGAACTAAGGCAGACTTATGCAGTCATCCTCTTTAATGTACTAAAGCATTTGCAGCAGTGTTTGCAGTCATTATTGCCAGGAATCTTTATATGTATATATATATATATATATATATATATATATATATATATATATATATATATATATATATATATATATATATATATATATATATATATTTATTTATTTTTTTCTTTCACATTCCAGTTAGTAGTATACAGAATCACCTGAGATTTAGAATCGACATCTGTTGTTGGGCAATATTGTATCCCTATCAGGAAAGTGTTACATCATATATGGGGTGGTGCTGGAGGTTATCTAAGGCTTATTTCTTAAAAACACTGCTACTTCAAAGTTTCAGACAAGAATGCACCTGTGTGCTAGTGGTTTTTAAGATAACTTCTGGGCTGCTATTTTCGCAAGCATTGTTTTCTGCCAGCTGCTCATGTTTTCGGGATGCAGGTGGAAGGTTGGACTTTGGTGTCTATAAAAATCAAATAACTGAGACCAGCTTCCTTTTCACCCTGCTCCCTGGGGGATCAAAGTAATTCTGCAGCCTAAGATAGAAATTCAAACAGCAGGCTTGTACTGCTGGTGATAACTGTCAGTTTAAAGGTCACTGCAGATTTAAGGCAAATCAGAGTTATAACATGAAGTATTAACTATATCAAAAAATGATTTCTGCCTCTGCATTAAATTGGACTACCTTGAAGAATCCTAACAATGTTTAATTCAAATCTCTCAGGAGTATGTGTACTGTTATTAACTTGGCTATATACCATTTGTTTACTGTAAGCAAAAAATACTTTCAGAACACTGCACATTTGCACATGTGCTTATTTAAGTTAAAAAAAAAACATGTTAAAGAAGTTAGTTTATGATTCTCTCTCGCTCTCTCTTTCTCTCCTCCATGTCACTATTGGATTAAAAAATGAAATGGGAATTAGATTTCTGTAAAAGATATTTACACAAATGTAATACGAAGAATGCTATCTCTTTATAGTGCTATTAAACTTTAGAACCTATAATGTTACCACATGTTGGAACATGAATTGTTAGTCAGACTCCATCCCAAATAAAATGCCAGCTTATTGTAGAGGCCATGCATTGAATCAAATATGATAAGTTATCCACAAGAAGCAATTTAGTTTCAAGCATGCCAGCCTCTTGTTGTAGGCCAAAGAGTAAAGTGTAATTTTATAAGCAAAACAGACATCCACAATAAGTGTTACGAGGGAGTAGAAAATAACAGAAGGAACATGTATAATGGTAGAACAAACAGTAAATTTGTGGGTGCAAAAAATATGCCAGATGTTAACTTGAACCGTTTTACTACTCTTTAAAGTTGCTTATGCATTTATTAACCAGGTATGTTCATCAAGCACAGCTTCCTCTATACAGGGGTGAATTAGGAGTACTAGTCTGCACATAGAGGTTGAGGGAATAAAATGCTTTTCTATAAGAAAAAGCTGAGTAGTCGCTCATAGCCTTAAACCTGTCCTCTGAAGTCTCATAGTGAAAAGCAGAGAAACCCATGATTCTTCTCAAGGGGCATACCTGATGCAAATGGCTGTGATATACTTCTTAAAATGTAAGTGATGATAGATTTTCTAATTAGAAGTGTAATATGGTTAGAGAAACTGAGCACCATGCTATATATATTTAACAACTTGATTCTGTTTTATAGACAAGCCATATAAACAATTTCTAAAGTCTGTTTTGTTAATGTGATAGACTCATTAAATCTCTAGAAGGTCAGCTGAAAAGATGGGGTGGAGAAATAATGTGTGATATTTTTTTTTATTTTTTGTAGACAGCACAATACAGCAAAGCAAACATGGTTCTCAAGAGGCATGAAAGAGAAAGTTAAATAAAGCAAAATGGTATTTATGAAGTACATTGAACTCAAGGTGAGAAAAACAAAATATCACATCAGCTGAGGAGAGCAGAAACACTTTCAAAATGATACAAGAAGGGAACAGAGCAAATAAATATTAATACTTCTAAGACAAATGTTAGCATGCTACATATATTTAAGAAATAAATGAGTTCAGTGGAGAAAAAGCTAGCAACTTAACAGAGAGAATAACTGTGAACAAGGTGACAAAATGCAGAGTAAACACTTCACATAGTCTTCACAAGGGAAGATATTCAAAACAGAACATAAGCAATGTTTTAGATCATAGTTGGGATAGGGAATAATCCAAGTGAGGCTGGGTATTAATGAAAGCCCATTCATAGAAAGGTCCTGGAAGCATTTTTTTAAAGTGAAGACAAATGTAACAATGTGGCTTGATGGGATTCAGTGCATAATTCTAAGTACCATGAGAGTATGACTAGTGTGGAATGAAGGGTCTATATTAAATAGTCGAACAAGCAGAAGTTCGACTAACCTTTAATCGACACATATGTGTTGAAGCTGCATTTCAGTGAACAGCCAATTCATTGATTTCTTTCCAAGGGAAAGAAATCAGTTGGCTGTTCTTTTAAATCTGCCCTTTTCAATACTGCAGTGCGATCTCGGAGTTAGTATATTTGGTTGGGGGGGGTGTGGGGGTGCTTGTTTTTATGTGGTGTGCATGGTTGGCCTATTGATTTCTTTCCCTTGGAAAGAAATCGATGATTTGGCCGTTCGACAATGTGCAGCTTTGACACATATGTGTCGATTAAAGGTTAGTCGACATTCTGCATGTTTGACTATGTAATATAGACCCTGGAATTAATACCATGAGAGTATGAGTAGTATGCAATGAGTACCATGAGAGCATAACTAGTGTGGAATGAGTACCATGAGAGTATGAGTAGTATGCAATGCGTACCATGAGAGTATGAGTAGTATGGAATGATAGAAACACAAAAATGCTTCTAAGTGAATATGGAAATAGTGACAAATATTCATCGAATCACATTTAAGCGATTCGATGAATATGTCATAGGGCAAGGCGATGGTTGGCCAACTTCATGGAGTTGTCCTTTCCTTCTCTATAGTGCAGTCTCAGAGTTGGTATATTTAGTTAGGGGGTGGGGGGCAGAGTCCTCCCCATTGGGGGATGTGGGCGACAAAACCCCCTCCACTTGTTTATGATGTTACATTATTTTTTTAGTGAACGGCTGCGTAAGTTTTTTCCCTAGGGAAAAATTTGCTGACGTGGCCGTTCACTATTTTTAGGTTTCATTCATTATGTGTCGACTTTTATCTAGTCGCATATATGCACTTTCATTCTTATAATATAGACCCCCATGAGAGTATGAGTAGTATGGAATGCAGCTGAAGTTTAATGTGTAAATGTTTGCAAGTGTCTTTAGCAAGGTATGAGAAAAAATATTCTCTGGGTTATAAGAGCTAGGACTGTAAAGGGGCATATGAAACTCATTTTTTTCTTTAGTTAACCTGCTAAGCCCACAAATTTCAGGTGTTCCTTTTCAAGGGTGAGCTAGGAACGCAGTCTGTTCAAATGAAGTGATCATGAACACATAGTCTGCAAGTGGAAGAGGAAGGAATCTAACCCAGGCCACAGGAGGAATCATGTGAGCAGCTCACAGCCTTGACATTCTGAGTTAACTTGCCTATGGTAATGATTCATTCTCAGGAAAGAAGCAGAATGGACATGGCAGATTGTATCCCATTCTCCTTTGATGAAAATATGGCTGGATCTCTTTTGAAGGAAAGACTTATTGAATACTTAGAGGGCATTTGAACACAGGACTAAAAGCATCATAAAACCATAACAAAGATGTCACATCAGACTGATCTGACAACTTGCCTGATGAAGTATTAGTCCAGGGTAGGACTGTAACTATTGTATTTCTGGATGCTAACAAAAGATATAATATAATGGCACATAAAAAAGGTTAATGCAAAAGTAGGACAGACAGTCTTGGAATAGACTTCAAGACAGTAGTGTAATACGTCAGCATAACATGAACCAGATGACAATAGTAAATATTGCCCACAGTATAGTAGGAAAAGTTAAGACAACTGCTATAAATGTTTTAAAGGTTTGTGTTCTACTTTGTCTGCCCTCTAAATGTTGCACCACATTAAAAAAAGACATGAGGGAAAACTATAGGTCCTTGTATATGATACAAAGATTTCAAATAGCACAGTCCTGTTGAACAGGATGGAGCATGACCTATAAAAATGGGAGAAATTATTTAATAAATGGCAGCTTAGATTTTAATTAGATAAATTACAAAACAATGCATCTTGGCAATAGTTAAATAAATACATAGATACATAAATAAAAAAATTGCAAAAAAGTGCAGGTAAATACTTTCAAGTGCGTTGCAGTAATAATTTTAAAATAAAAGGGTAATAAAGTTGAGAGGATTTGAAAGTGCACAGAAGAAAATTCGACATTATCTTTCTGTAAAGAATTGCAAGGTACTAAGTTCTGCTCTAGAGCCGAACTCCCTGCAAAGACAAGGGCAAGACTGAGGCTAGCTGGAAGAAGGGAACCAAAATGGTGTGGTGTCTTTACCAAAATCTAGATCTTAAAGTAGTGTGTATATGTCTAAGAAAAAAGAGGAAAACACAACAGAAACTTTTAAATATTTTACAGATGCTATGCAAGTCCATAAGCACAACATGCTTTCCTCAAGGAAAAGTGAAAGAAAAAAATGCATGGGACTCAGTTGGAATGAAACAAATATTTCTTCTCACCACAGAGAAGCTGTGAATGTACGTCACAACCATAATTAGAAAAGAAATGGAGTCAGAAATAGTGGGATAATCCAAAATGGAACAAGATTAAAACTAAGGCTGTCTTAGCAGTGAGTTGGAGAAAGGAGGATAACAGACAGATTAATTTGATCAGGTGGACCTTATCTGCCTCTTTGTTCTCCTGTGACTTATGTTCCATAACAGTTGGTTAGCTATGAGTAAGAAACGTAGACTGATTTCCAGTCTTTTTCCAGTATGGCACAATAATATATGAGATGTAATTATTAATTTTTATATGCTAATTAATGCAGATGATGAAACTACAGAAAATACAGGATAAAAAAGGAAAGGGGAACTATCAAAAATGTTAGAAATGTCCTTCTGAAAGTGAAACATCTTGCTCTCTGCAATATGAGAGTAAGACATTTCTCCATTTGTTTATGTACATAAAATTACATGGGTTTTTAAAGCAGTAATGAAAAATATGCTGAAAACCTGCAGATCTTTAAAATCAACAGAGGATGAATCAAAAAAAAAATCTTATCTCTGGGACAATCAAGTTGAGCACATGAAAATGAAGGCTAAACTGCTTAAATGGTTTGGCAGAAACAGACAGAATTATTATATCCCAGGCTAGATGAGTGAGCAGGGCACAGATATCATCATGTTCACAGGTGGTGTGGGGAACAGTGACAGGTGATTGCAATGTTATCATGGGTACAGAAGTCATGGGAGGTGAAAGTAGTAGACCGACAAGCTTGTTACAAGTTGGGAGAATTCAGGAATTTCATCCTCCAGGGACAGGATATAGCTTCCATGTTGTGAATGTTGGCCAGATGTACTATGTGGCCATGCTCTCAGTAGGTGTTTATCTGGTCTATCTGAGCTGGAAAACACACAAAGGGTTCTAAGTATTTTTTGCACTTCTCTGCACTTGATTTGCACTGTTCTGATACCTAGATAGCATAGACTAGATTCAGACTTACTGAATCTAGCCTATCATTGAAGCACTTGAACACTAAACCAGCCATCTTACATTAAGAAAGGCTCCCCTGCACCCTTGTGGCAGAAGAGTGTGGATCTAGCCTTGTTTGAGCTGGGGATTGCTGGAGAAAGTTCATTCTGTGCTTCCCTATTGGTAGATTAGCATAAAAGTGTTTTAATTTCACCTGTATTTAGGCATTGCATTTGTGCATTGCAACGCACCATGCAACAGGTCTTAGCAGTGCCCTGTATAGATGCAAACACCTTGAAACCCAATTTTTCTAGCATCTGTCAGTGGCACCCTCCCAAGTTTCCCTACTGCATTATGGCCACACTGAGCAGTGTTGTCACACTTATCATCCATAGTCTTCAATAGAATAAGCACCTTTGTTAGTCCTAGCACAAAGACTGGTCAAGCTAGCCCACTCCCTTCCCAAATAGTACTTGCGGTAAAAACCTACTATAATGGAGGGGCAGTTTCCCATCATTTCACCGGCCAGTCTGATTGACTTGAACATCCTGATGCAATGTAGTAATTGTCTCATGTATACTGACACTTCCAATTCACATGAAGCAGAGCTCCTCACTGACCCTATTTAAGCTCAACCTGGACAAATGGATGGGTGACCACAAATTCTCCCCAAGGGTGGCACCCCTGTCCCTCATGGACAGGGGTTGTCAGTGTTTATCATAGACTTTCTCTGCAAATTACCTCCATTTAACCAAGGACAATTGAGATAACATGAGATAAACATGGCTAGGCTTGTAAAGGCTCTAGGACTGCTAGCCTAGTAATGTCCTATGACCCTATAAACTTATGAATTGTGTGAATGAGTTAACTTAGCATGACCATCCCTCAAACACTACCATAACACATGTATCTATGCTTGTCCATGCCAGTCTTCAGACTCATAGGAAATATGCACACTATGCTTATGCATAGATGCTCTGAAGTCCATAGCACCTTCACTCTGTGCTATTATACTTTTGTTAGTGCATATTTGCTGCCTAGAAATGTATATCAAGTTGTCTGTAATGTGTGACTGTGCATACAGGTTAACATTTTGTTCTTTTTTCATACCTATAGCCTGGGCATTGCTTCTTGAGATAGTGGGTTCAACAGCACTCAAAGATCATTTTTTTATCTATTGCACAAATCAGGAGCAACTACTGTGCCATTATGATGGACCTTCGTGTAAGGGTGATGCTTGACAGCAGCTTTCCAGGACAGTGAGTTATGCCACGTTCATCGTTTGGCAAGTAGTGCAGCTATCGATATAGTGACCTGCAGAGGTGCCACCCTTATCTGTTTCACTAGAAGAGGGTAGGGAGAGTGTGGCAACATTTTATAGTAAGAATTGTACATACATATTGTACATAATTGTCTTACCTTATTTTGACAAGATCACATTGCACTGAAGAGTCTCTTCTATCCTTTACACTAATCAAAGACATTAACATACAGTCCAGTATAAGTAAGTCTAAAAGACTGTCCCAGCAGTGAAGCATGTAAATTATGTCAGTGTCTGTCACGTGCATTTCAAGTTTTGTCATGTGACAAATGTATGCCAATATGTTGCCTTCTCTTTCTGTTTTTATCTCCTGTTTCTGTAGGATGTGGAATGGTAGTGGCAACTTGGATCTGGTACAGATGATGTGCCTGATGCTGGGCTCCCAGTGGGTCCACACCTGCCTCTTAACAGAGGTATTAGTGTTACTCTCCTGAAGGTCACCTGAAAAGTGTGCTGGTAGCCTTTGTGACTCCACTTTAGGATGTTTGATGTTGGCTCCTCTTCTGAGTTTGTCATCATGTGCAGCAGCTGGTTGTGGCAGAGGTGAATTAGCAGCTGGACTCCACACTGGGACTATTGAGGACTCCCTAGTATGGCTGATACCATTATATGACCAGCTGGTCCTAATCATCAGGGCACAGGTAACTGACATCTGGGTGGAGGTCTCCAGTATGCTCATCAGAAAGGCATTCTGTACTCTAGCCTATCCACCATCCTGGTGTTCCCCTTCCTTATGTGTCATACCCCATAGCTTGCTAGTGGTCCAGTCTTCAACACCAGCTATCCTCCCCCTGTATGTTTGCATACTTCCAATGTTTTTTCCAGCTTTTGTGTGTAAATGTCACTGTATGTCAACTAGGAGGCCACTGGGCTGTAAACGTATTACTGAATATATGGAAGTACAGTGGCTGCATAATCTTAAGTCATCACATAGAACTACATCTAGAGTTCTTTCTTTATCTATTGTATTGTTTATCCTTTTGTCTTCCATTTGTGCACCCCTTTCCTGGGTCTTTGCTTCCCAGATGCATTCTTCTTAATTTTTCTTCTACTTTCAAATTTAAGTCATGTTTGTAACCATTTCTAAAATCATCTTCCTTTAAACATCTTCTTGTGTTTCAGGCCAGGTGCATACCTATGTATTGTATTTGTGCAGTCGACATACTGGGACTTTGATAGATATGTTGCGAAAATAACTAGTAATGTTATCTGACATTTTTGATGGGCCTGTAAGGGCAGCAAACAGAAGAACAGTGAATGGGAAAATCACTGTCTAAAACATAGGACATGAGTGAATCCAAGGATGTTGGTGTAAATACGGAGTGCCTACAAACATTTACAAAGTAAATTTTAATCCTTAGTTTTAAAATTCAAGAAAATACATAATCCAATAAACATGGACAGAGTTCCTACTTTTGCAGATGAAACTTGCAAAATGTATATGCATTTGATTTTTTTTCCTATTATTGCTTGCTATGACCTTTTTTATGAATACTAGAGCCTTTTTTGTAGCTCATACATTTCCTAAATGGACTATGTCTGCATATCTCTCTCTCTCTCTCTCTATTATACTACCAATGATCAGTTCAGAAAAAAATATGTGTTTATTAAGTATATGATAAACAATGAAAGGCTTCAAGAGTCATCTGCCATTTTTATTTGCCATACAAAGTGAGTGCTATATCATAACCTTTTGCTTGAGTTTTCCTGAGGTAGTGAAAATGTCTAAAATGTTTCTCAACAGAGTTCTCTTTCATATTCTTTCTTAAGTAGTTAGCCACAGTCCTGAATTTGTGCCATTATTTATTTGACATGTCAAGTGCCTATCAAACTTATTCTTTAGAAAAAAAAAATCTTAAAAACTTGTGATGGTGTCCACTCATTTTCTTCAGAATTTTCAATGTCCCCTCTTTCCTCTTTCCCTATTATGCCCTTCCATATGACTGGACAATTGATGGTTATCTTTCTTGCAGGTAAAATTATGTATAATAATCCACATTTTATACTTTTATCAATGTTTCTTCCATAATATTTAGTAGAACTGGTCTAACAAAGATAGTATAGTATATTTTGTTTGTTATTACTAAAACTGCTAATTTTAGTATTATTTATTATTATTATTATTATTATTATTATTTAGTGACCATGTTAGTCCACTAGGCTAGTAACCTCTTTTTTTGGAGAGACCCGATGTAGTATTTATACTACAAGGGGAAATTTATCCAGGACATCTGGAAACGTCCCCTACTCTTTGGAGCTGCTAGATGGCACCAGAGGTCTCCTACAGCAACAGCATTCATTCATTACATTCATTATTGTAGTATTCTTAAATATAAGGGATTTCTTGCTGCAGAAGTCCACCGTCCAGGCAGTCTTCCAAAGACTTCTGAATTTAAAAGGTCTGCCTTTTATATGCACCCTGCATAATGAAGGTCAAAAAGGTGACAATCAGGCTTAACAAAAACAGAACTGATTTCCCCAGGAGGAACACCATCTCAAAAAACCCAAGAGGTAACATGTACAACCAGGAAGGTAAAGAACTAGGGGGATGGAAGGGGGGAGCAAATACTGCAGCAGTGAAGGCAAGGAGATCTACCATTATGGTAAGATTTTACACAACTGAACTATGTCCTTACATTCACTGCTGCAGTATTCTTTACTATATGGGGTGTGCTGAAGCTCAGGAGGAAACTAGGGAGGGGGGCAGAAGAATCCCCTAGAAATAGTGGTTTTCATGTGCTTGGTACTAAAATGCCTGTAGTGAACCTGGTATACAGCTCAGTTTCTCTACTAAATTCACACCTATCTGCAATATGACATCAGGATTTTCATTAGCTCAACCATCCCATGAGCACCACTGCATTATTCTAAACAATTTAAAGTAGATGACATCAGAAAATGAAATAATATAATCATAAGTCACTAGTGTCCATAAACTAATCTATTATAATCCATGTCCTGGCCATAACAATTTGCTTGTCTGGTACTATACTATAAAAGAACAAGTGTCTGACCAATTCCTTCCAAATAATAAAAAGAACAATAACAAACTGGTTGATAGTGCTCCAAAATATTTTAAGATGAAAATAGTTACCTCAACATATAAATGCTACAGCAGACTTTTCTTCCTTTAAAATTCCGTAAAAAAATCTTTTGCAAAACATTTAATGCCCCTGGTCTCTTACAATTCCTGTAAAATTACGTGATACCTTCTTCGCAGAGACATGTCATAGTGTCACATGACTGTCGAAAAAGCTGCTTTCATTGCAATGTATAGCACACTTAGGAATATACTTACACAACTTGTTAATAGGAATATATGCAAACATTGTATTTATTTGGCAATGATCTTTATTGTTGCAACTGACTTTTCATGTTTACGTACCCAACCATTATTACTTGTATGTTGAGATCTTAATTTCATATTCCATTGTAAAGTATACTACCATTTACATCGAATATTACTTCTATATTTATATATGCCTATCTCTCAGTTTCATAAGTGTATTTAGAACCCATGCTTTATTTGTATTTAAAATGTAATGTATACATTTTTTTTCAAAATTGAGGTTCCCCAGGTCTCCTCTAAAAGTGATATATTTCCCAGTAAGATCAAAACAACAACCAAAACATTTCAATGTTTTAAGGTCTAGAATCTGAGCCTTAGTTTAGGCCTTGAAAGAGTCTGCTTCCTGTAAATCTAGGTCATATACCCCTTTCTGTAAATCTAGGTCAAATACCTCTTTCTCAATCAAGCATGTAGTTATTTTTTAAAGGACACCAAGGAATTCATGCTTCTTAAATGTAGTGGTTGAGAATTTCACCATCTTCTAGCTCTCATATGAAAAGTCATAGCAAGAAAGTTAGAATTTGGCTGTGAAACCACTACTGATTTATTTGTATTCCTAGAGTTAAAATATGGAGAGGAAAATGAAATCTTTATTGTAGTAATATCATTGTGCTTACTTATATAAATTAAAATTAAACCCCCTCTCACAAGTCTGTAGTTGTTTGTGAACAGAGAGAAAGAGACTTTTTAATCATTCTCTGTAACGTAGATGCTTCACAGAATAAGCCTGCATTGTAAAGCACCTTTGGATTCTTTCTAGCCTGTTTATAGCTTTCGTATTATAAATGCAAATGGCTATTTCATATTCCACCATAGGTCTTATAATAGATTTGTTGATCAGGAGCAATACTGAAGCTTCCTTACTGCTAATGGTCCTTAGTATTGTTTTTTTTTTTTGTAGTAACACTTCTTAATGACATCATTCATGTGTGGGTCAAAAGAAAATTCCTGCTCTCTGACCTTTCCATCCCACTATACTCCTATCATCACTTTATATTTCTACATCCTATCTCCCCCTTCTCTTACATTCTATTAACCTTCCTTCACTTTTCTTTTCCCTTCTGCCCTGACCCCCCTTTCTTGCACTTGTAAATCTCGCTTCATTCACACTTAGGTTAGCAAATTTCCCATCTCAATTATGACTATGATGTTGAATCTGTGTTTGCAAGGCACATAATTAACTTATATCTATGTTTACATTTTCTTTTGCTTCTAACACTGTATAAAATTAATCTATTTTTTACTGTATGTATCTCCACATGATTGTATGCTTAAATACTTCAATGATTGTATAAAAAAATTCATTGATGTAACGGAACTTTTCTCCTCGGGTCTCTGCTGAAAAAGGGCATCTGCCCAACCAGACCAACCCAGTTAGCAAATGGCAAATAAATAAAATATCTTATCTTTCAGCACTCCCAGGTATTTCACAGCCTCTGCCTCCTCTGTATAAGGGCAACAGTTATTTGAATTACCAAAGTGTATTACTTTGTGAATGGGGGGTCAAATTCTATATTGTTAAATTTAGCCCAATATTCAAGTTTATCCAACTTATTCTGTTGTTTAAATTGTTCATTTATCAAGTTTACTACAGCTTCTATTTTCATGTCACCTGCAGACTTACTGGTACCTCCATCTTTACCAGTTATCTGAATAACTGTTGCCTACTCTAACTTTACTATTCTAGTTTGTCAGACATGATATGTTTCTTATAAAGCTGTATTGAGAAATATATTTGCACGTTACCTGAAAGATCTGTGACTATTCTTTCAAAGAAGTTTCCCAAAATGCAGGTAAGGCTTATGGTCTATATATACCCAGGGAATTAGCATCCTCTGCTTTGGAATAGTTGCAACAAATTGCCTCCCTCCATAATTTAGGGTCATAACAGCGAGTTAAGGTTTCCTGAAACAGACATTGTATACATCCAGTCATACTAACAACAATATTTACCAAAGAGTATCAATTGAGTCCATCTGGTCCTGCTGAAGTTGTAGTTTTTATCACCCTTAATGCATTTTTTCAAGATTGATAAGGTAATTATAGGACATAGCACCTTCAAATTCAACTGCATCATTGCAAATATTGGCAAATGGCTGCTTTCCAGCAAATTTGTATCTAAACAATTTAAGTAAGACACTAGTCTATGTTACTTAACAGTTATTTTCAGCAATATTTAAACCCTGATTGTTTTCTATTTACTGTCTTATGTGTCCAAAAACACCTTTTTATTATATGTGGTATGTGCAAGGTATTTCTCATACCTACAGTGTGTTTTCCTAAGATGTTTTCTAAATTTTACTTTGGTGTTAAGGTACTTATTCAAATTATAGGTGGATGGGACTAACATTTTCTCTATAATATATTGTTCATGTTTCTCAGTTTCTCTAACTGCTCTGTCCACCATATCAAAGCTATTTTCCTTTCATTTAAGTATGTATTTGGTATATACCTATCCACATTTTTAGTTATGACTTTATAAAAAAACAGGAATCTGCAATATCTAGTTGACTCATATTATCTTCACATTTCAATTTATCTATAAAATGAAAGTCAGCTCTGTTAGAACCTTTATATTATCTATTATAAATTTCTTATTCTGCATGTAACCACCTACTGCCCAGTTTAAACATAAATAGTCTGAACCACAAAGTTCAGGTAAAATTGAGAAGGAGTGTGAACATATAAATACATACATATACATATATACACACATAAGTATTCAAGACCATGTTGTATGTTGCTTTTTCAGACAAATGCATTAGCACAGTTACAGCCTCTGCATGCTGTTTTGCATTGCCCCAAGCTTAATATCACAAAATAACATATGCTCAGAAAAGTCACTATGATGTAGACATATGCTGTTTTTTAAGGTGTACACACAATATCTACAAACATATTCTTTTCTTGTCATCATTTAACAATTATTTGTGTTAGTTCTCTGTTATCTTTAAGCTAATGTTTCTACATGTTGCTTTCCCATTACAAATAGCAACAAATATGTTTTAAAACATAAAGGAAAATGGCAAAGCCAGACCAGCCTTTCATAAAACCAACAAATTTGTATTAACAAATTAAGCATAAGAGATTCTGCAGTAACAATACTGCTTCATCGGTTGCATAAAAAACAATTATTCCTCTCCCATTTAAATAGGTAGTGACTAGTCACATGTCATTAAATTGATATAACATCTGAAGACAATATTCTGTTGTGCACCCTCCACTGTGCTATCATGCAAAGTATAACTTTCAGTTTAACAATGCTTTAAGTTCCTTTCTTGGAATCAGTTTATAATGTACTTTGCTTCCTCATGATCATGGAGACCAGTGTATCATATGATAGCCACAAGCATGTAAAATTAAGTGAAGTATTCGTCTTGATTACATTTGGCTTCAGCTTGTCACTATCAATATCATAGAATATTCCTTGTCAAAAAATGAATGCCATGATATTGCATATTGTTTCAACAAATGATATCTGCATACACGTGGAGCAAGGTGAACTACACCTCTTACTTATATTTCACTCTTACTTCTCATTAATGGCTATCACAGAATAACACCTGCCAAGAGTGAAGATTATAATGCTGAATGTTACTTCCTAATTACCTTTTTACTAGTGCCTTAGTGAGATATAAAAATTGAGATTAAGTATCACAGAACACACCTGTTGAACACTCAAAACCATGTTGCTTCCCTTTGGTTTCATGTATATTCATACTCCAATTAGCACAGATTACATAAACTGTATATTGCTGGCCACCTAAATTGGCTATCACAAATTACTACTAGTCAAAGACTTAAGGACAGGCTGTTGTACTTTTTTTCTAACCAGAACATCAAATGATACAGGCGTAATATACTTGTAGCATATATTCTGCTATAACATGTCAGTATCAAATATAATGGAACGTTGCTTTTCATGAAAACAAGTCCATACATATTATTTCACCTTTAAATTGTGCATCAAATACTATTGCCTAACATACAAGATGAATTTAAATAGTCCCCTTTACATATTGACTATTATTTCTTACTGATAGGTATCACAGAAGAGTAAAGCAACTAAGACCATGTTACTGAATGTGACTTCTTCATGGAGGTTTTCTTAATAGCACATTAATGCGATGCCATTAATATAGCTTATACATAGTGTGTTTTACTGGATCCTTCAAAAATCAGGCAGCACCAAATAGTACATGTCAAACACTCAAGACAATGCTATTGCATGCTGCTTCTAATGCATGAAATCATATTTGCAAGCATATAAAATAAAGTGATACATTACTTTTTTATGTTTGATTATAATAACCTGTCACTATTGCATATCACAAAATAGTTCTCACAGAATCAAGACCATGTTATTTTATGTTGCTTATAAATATTGTAGCAAATTTTATCTGTAAATATGTTAAAGTGAAATACTCATCTTGCTGATATTTTGCAATACTGTCCTTGTCACTATTGGTATTACAGAATATGTCTTGTCAAAGAATCATATCCATGATGCTGTATGTTGTTTCAATGCATGATATCTACACACACACACACACACACACATATATATATATATATATATATATATATATATATATATATATATATATATATATATAGTATTCCTCCTATTTATATTTCACTATTATTTCTTACTTCTGGGTATTGTGGGACAGTGTCAAATGGTGAAGACTATGTTGCTTTCCAATGATTTTCTTTTTACTAGCACATTAGTGGGGTGCGATGGATACAGCCTGCAAATGTTGTTATACTGTTTCCTCATACATGTATCACAGAATAGCACATTTCAAACATTCAAGACCATACAGTTGTATGTTGCTTTCCCAAGCCATCTCCTGCTCGCACTGCTGCACTCACATCAGTCCATTGTTTCCTAAAACAGTAATGCCATGGCTTCATTAGCCAACATTTAACAATAGCAAATGCTGCTTTTGAACTGTTTTATAGTCATTATTTGCAACTGCTTTTCTGTTCTGTGCATAATTGAAATATGTAATTTCTAAGACTTATTGTACTGTAATTTCTAAGACTTATTGTACTGTTTTTTAAGTGACAGGAGTTTACTTCAAAGTAATTTTCTGTGTATAATTTTCTGTGTATCTGATTTTACAAGAGCTGTCAAGTAGTTTTAAATTAGACATGCATTACCATGAGCAGCATAGATACTAATTAATAAGGCCTCTGTCTGACATAGATACTCATTGATAAGGCCTCTGTCTGACATAGATACTCATTGATAAGGCCTCTGTCTCTCTCCACCTTGGTTTTGGGTTCAATTCTGAGTTTGTCCCTGGCCTATCTGAAGCTTCTGTGTCTGTTTGGATTTTATTCCAGTTTATAGCTTGTCTACCTCCTTCTAAAAATGTGTTAGCTGACTGGCTACACTAAACTATCTATTGTATTTCTTTTTATCCGTGTGACTTGGAACTTGGCTACAAAAGAACCAAAAACAGCAATGCAAGTGATTGATTTCAAAGTTATTAATCTTTGATACGTCATTTTTACTGAAAGTGAGCTGTGTCTGCTGTGAAAGGGCATCGACATTAATCTGAAGCAGAGGGCCTAGGAAGGTGGATGTTTTTAAGACTACACCAAATATTCAGATTCATTGCTGTTACTGGTGGTTTAGATTCAGCACATATGGCAAGTATTAGTGGTCAGCAGCACTGCACCACAAAACTGACCTGCATTAGTGATCTGAATGCATGCAGTGCTATGTATTTATTATTTGTAGGCATACACATTTTCAAAGGGCAGAATCTTATTATTTGTGGATCTGCATCACTATGATTCACTAATCTACAAAAGAGTGAAGCTTTATGATGGAGCTCAATGGTAAAACAGTCCAACAAATGTATCACATAAATCAGAACTCCAAACACCAAGTACCAAACATTTCATGTAAACACGCAAAGCTTTCTTCTCAATGCATGAATCACTCTGCTGTACAGTTTGCAGAACTACTCAGTAGAACACTTAAGAACTGTGCTGCAGGAAAAAGTACCAAAAGAAACACACATAGTCAGTGCCTCCATCCCAGGACTTACGCAAACCCTGACACTCATTGTAACCATTCATGCACAGACATGGAAGGACCCATTCAAGCACTGTACTATCGACACACACAGATACACACAGACACTTGTTCATACAAACACTCACACACACACACACACACACACACACACACACACACACACACACACACACACACACACACACACATGCACTCATATTCACACATAGCACAGCTTACTTCCATCAGATATCTGTGCAGAGTAAAGCACCTGCAATTCACCTTGCACTGATTTTCAACATTGAAGTGAAGGGCATAGATGCGGTCTTGTTTTGTCCCACTCTTGCATAGTTTATGTACTTATGAATCCTGAACTATGTAAATACTGTAAAAGGGCAGCACACCAGGAAGGTAGTTTACACAGACCCCTCCCACAGTGTATCGCATTTTCATGTGGTACTCCAGGTGTCACTGCCTAAAGTGCACAATGGCAACCCTAAACAGTGACAGGGTCTATGAATCAGAACAGTCTTGCAAAGTATGCAAGACAGCATATTCTCATCTTGCATACTTCACAAATGACTATGAATACCAGCCCATGTGTTTTTAATCTAATCAAGTGTTGCATCTAGTATTGGCAGTATTTCGGGCAACTTGTGGAAGTGACATAGTACTGTAGCTAAGCCTGGTAAGCATGCCTTTTTAAAATTTAACTAACAAGGAATGGACAGCATTGAAGCATATAAAAGCTAATAAAAACACAATGGGTATGAAAGTTGATAAAGGCTGGACATTGTTCGGGATAGACAATCATTCTTAAATTAACAGAATGTATAAAAATAAAAACACAGTCTGGATTACCTGAAAGAAACTTTATTGAGCCACTAACGTGAAAAAGAAACTCTTTTGTCTATTGAAATGTTTTCAAGAGCTGCAGACTTCTTCAGATCAGCGTTTATGTCAGTGTAGCAGTATTTCACAACTCCTTTACAGTTAAGAAACACTGTTGCTCTGGTACTAGCAATGATCTGAAGAAATCTTCAGCTCTTGAGAATAGTTTAGCAGATGAAAATGCTCATCTTCCACTTGAGATGAGCTAAAAAGAAACTTTATCGAGCCACTAAACTGTATTTTTATTTGTTCAATCAGCCGAATTAGGCTAACTGTACAGAGTTAGGGGTTATTAGCTATTTCATAACTGTTACAGTAAGAAAATGTCCGATTTGTTTGATGAAGGAGGTTACCAATAGATGGATTTGCATTCTGTTAACATGACATACAAAGCAATAGATACAATTTTGTTTAGTTTTCTTTCTAGTGGTTTGATTATGCAACAGTCATTGTGTATTGCTGTGTCCCTAACTAAATGTCTATAATCTTTTTTTTTAATTCCCAGGGTGCACTAGAACATTGTAAATCCTTTACTTTATTTGGAAATTTCAGTAGCAGGCTTCAAAACATGACCTGTATCCCTGCTGTATGACAAAAAAAAAAAGAGCTCTGTGCTGAAGACCATTTTATCATTTGTAAAAGGCACCTGCTCAACTGACAGTTTAATTCTGATCTTTAGACATAAAACATTGCATTTGGTGAACCACAACAAGAAGGCATTAGAGCCAGGATTCATAAATGCCTGCCACATCATATTAAGCAAACATGTATGATGAGCAGCGATGAGCCAGTGGGGTGCAATTCAGAAAACCCTATAATATGACGTGGCCAGCTTGAGAACAAAGGTTAGTAGAGCTCTATGCTAAAGACTGCGTAACGAGCCCTGCTGTATGCTAATGAAGTGAATAACCATGACAGAGTGATTCAGAAATACATAAATAATGAGCAAACATACTGTGCCTGAGTTAGTAATAAATTTGGCTATATGCTCGTGTTCAGCCAGAGGAAAACTAGAATATGTTAGTGGTTGCTGCAGCTCTAGTAAACTTGGATCTACATGAGGCTTTTACAGAAGCTGCTGTCACTGATGGTGACAGACAGTGCCTTTTAAGTGTATGGTCTTCAGACAATGCTTAACTTTTCATGCCCTCCATGAAATAGATACAATGGACCATTACAGTGTGGATAAGGGCAAAATACAGGAAATAGGGATATGTGTCACACCCTCTGTAGGCCCATGGCAATCATGGAAAAGCTATCCCAGTGCATACTAAAGTATGTTTAGCTTTATGTATTTTAGCTACATGGACCTTTCAGTATCCTACGGGGAACACAGTGGGGGGTTCCCAGGCTTCTACTTTCAGAATACTCCTCCAGTTCCTTGATGCCATGCTGCAACATGTGGGGGATCATATTTGGTATTTCATGTACTCAAGAGGAAAGAGATAGCACTATGTGATACTTCTGTGCTGCAGGCCATTTCCATGAGGTACTGGGGGCAATAGATTACACCCATTTTGAAATGTAGGCTCCACCTAGTGAACTCTGAATGAGGTGCCTGTATTACAAAGAGTGTGACTACCTCATCTGCAGGTTGTCTACAGGGCACAAGATACCAACTACTATGTGTGTAAGCCATACACCAGTTTTCAGAAATCATATATATATGGCACACCAGAGACCTCTATCAAAGGTTTGCAATGGGTGACCTCCCACAGGGGCATCTATTGACGGATGCTGTTTATGCATTAGAATCTTGGTTCATGACAAAAATGAGAAATCCACAGAACTCAACATAGAATGATTGCAACTACACCCATGTACAAACTAGAAACATCATAGAGCATGTATGTGGGCTCAAGTCAAAGTTCTGCTGCCTGAATACATCTGGTGGTGCCCTGCAGTATGATCCTACTGAATGCTGAGTGTGTGTACAACCTTACATAATATAATAGAAAATAATTATAGCAGGGTGGGGCAGCTGAGACAGACAAGGGGTCTGAGGAGGAGCCAGCAGCAGAAGGTGACCATACCAGATGGAGGTGAGCAAAATATGCCATGTCACTGGCTAAAAAGCAGGAAATTGCACATACATTGGCAACATAACTTACATAAAAACTCAGCAGATGCACAGAGAAACATTGGTTTATAGAAACAAACCAGAGTGCACTTACACATACATTGCTTATCATCATTACCAAAGGTGGAGCTTTTATGAACAGATAGTACAATGGCTAAACACATGAAGCAGAAAGTAAAAATGATGAGGCATACATAGAAAAGTCAGACTTGCCCATGCAAACCAGACTTTGCCAACCAATGCATTGCCTGGCCACTCTGTGCATTAGAATAAAGCGGCCCAAGTCAGACACTGTTCCAGAGGCCAGAGTACTCTCATCATCATTTGCACTGGTGGGTCAGCAAGCTACCATTTGCTACTACTACTACTACTACTACTACTACAGCAACACTTAAACAGAGTAAACACACATGAAAAATGATGATGCAAACACAGGAAAATCAGACTTTGCTTACCCATGCATTGTCTGGCCACTCTATGCATCAGACATAGGCAACCTAAGCCACTGATTGTGTGAAGGGCAAGGTACAGTTATCATCATATGCATGGGAGGGGGTTATAGAAGTGTCTTTCACAGGAAGTGTGAGAGCTGAGGAGTAACAGAACAGTTATGCACACATAAGGCCAATGTGTCAGATACGTGTTTCTAATGTTTGGATGTCTGTGGTGAACTGTGTGTGTGTGTGTGTGTGTGTGTGTGTGTGTGTGTGTGTGTGTGTGTGTGTGTGTGTGTGTGTTTTGTTAGGTCTATTGAGGGTTTGTGTGTGCATGTCTGCAGGGATACAGCCACAGCATGTGATCCAGCATTATGCTCTGGCATACTGGACAGATCTTAGCCATGCATGGAAGATGATCAAATCTGTCGCAAATTCCTCCACCCATGAGAACTTCCTCTACCAGGAGTTGCACTGGTTGTTCCATGATCCTGGCTAGAAATTGGCATGCTGCCTGAATGTGAATGGTATGTGCTGGATGAGCTGTCATCACCACCACAAGGCCACGAGCACATGGACAACCTTGCTGGGTGTAGACACATCCATAACTGATGTAGCAGTGGAAGTACTATCACTGCAGAAGCAGGATTGGGCACATTCACATCAGCTGACATCTGAGAATGTACCAGATGACTGGCCCCATGGATGATGCTCCTTTCACAATAGGAGGGTCTATATTATATCATTGAATGCTTAAAAAAGGGAACGATGAATAATCGACCCCATGTAAGTGAAAGCTTACAGTCTTGAAAGCTCAGAACAGCAATTTTTTTCCAAGGGAAAAAATCGCTGTTCCAAAATAAAAAAATAAAATAAATAAATAAATTGAAAGAATACATAACGTGGGGGGCTTCGCCCCCACACTCCCCTACTTAAATATACCAACTCTGAGATCGCACCACAGTGCCGAAAATGGCAAAGTAATGAAAATGGCCAAGCAAATTCTTTCCCTGGGAAAGAACTCACTTAAAAGCTGCTTCGCTATTTTACCTTTTCATTGTTTTAAGTTCAACCAAGAAGCATTCGATAGAATGCGTCTTCGGTCATCTAATAGGGACCCCAATAGGCAACCCAGAACAGACACTTCACAGTCCAGTGTGCCATTTGTCCTGTCCAAGGAGTCACACACATGATTCATGAATTCCGGTACATCAATATGCTCAACATGCCATAGTTGTGCAACATCTTCGGATGCCCTGTTGGAACTCTTCTCTGCCTCCATGATGGCTCTCCACATATGTTGAGTGGTAACTACTGACACATACACCTTAAGGGGGAACTGATAACCATATCTTCTTTGAGCACTTCTACAGACTCCCCTGTGTGGTACCTCCATCCTATGATAGATGGGGAGATTTGGGTATGTCTGCACCTGGGACCTCTACACTACCCTGATCAACTTTCTCCCCATTAAACTGTACACTTTCAGATGGTTCATTGTCTGGGTATTCATAGGCAGGCTAACTGTAGCCTAGTCTAAGGAAGGGATATGGAGAGCACACTGCCTGTATTTGAAAACCGCCATGCAGCCCCAAACTGCACCTGCTCATCCCCACCATCGTCATCAGGAGGATAAAAATCCCCCAAGATCAGATAGAGATAATTCTACAGCACTGGTGCCAGTCAATGCTTCACCTATGACTACATAAAAAGTACAATAAAATCCCCATTGTAGTTATGTCCAGACACCACAAAAACACACACAAGTACTATAATTTCAATTACTGTTAAAGATAACTAATACATGTAAGTATAGCCATACTGGATCATTGCACCTGAATGCCAGGTGGACCTAGACAAAACAGATGAGAGAGGTATTATAAGCATTCATGTGGCTAAGAACTGAAAATGGGATACATTAAAATTAGAATGACATACCTGGAACATCACTTGTCAAAATCTGGGTTGTTTCATCTCTGCCCCAAAATCCAGCACCACACTGTGAAAATCTGAGGAGCTGCCTGAACACCTGAATGACACCAGAAACTCCTCCAGCTTGGTAAGTGGTGGCACAAAAGATGGCATACCACCTGTAGCCCTCCACTCCTGTGCCATGACCTCTACTCTGATAGTGGCCTTTTGTGTCATATTAGTAACCCTATCTCAGACCATTTCATATTTACAGTCATGGCCACTGACAGCATATCTGCCACCAGACACAGTCATGGAAGGGCTTGTCTTAGGCTTGTACTTTATGGAGTCATCTGCCATAGAGATGGAGGGCCTGCACTATTATGTCATACTCAGCCTCTGAAAAAGTAGGCTTATGTGAGGATGCTCCCTTAACAGTCTTAGGACCCATTTCCCTGTTGTTATAAAACAAAAAAATGGATATCAAAATGGAGCTTACTACATTGCTATTACTCAAAATGCAACAATTACTGAATTATAAAACTTGAAACAAACTTTTAAAGACTAAACCAGGAAACACAAAAAGAACCAGTCCTAGGATACAAATCCAAAAACCACTCTGGAACAGTATATTAGCGCTTTCATCCACTTTTAATTCTGTGAACTTCTTCAGAAAAAACATTTACAAATGACCCTACCCTAACTTCCTTTTATATCCTAATCTGTTGTCAAACAGGAAATTACTTCAGACAATTAACAATTAATTAAATAAACATTAGGTGTGTCAGTCTGTATAAAATACACATTCTTTAAATAAAATAGTTGTAGTAAAAACTTGTTTAAACAATATTATCTGTTAACTAAAAAGCATTTTAAAATTATGGATTCATTTAATCCAGGTGCACTGTCTGCACCTAAAAATAAGTGCCACAGTGCTTCTTTGCATTCTAGTATGTTGTTAAGATCACCTTCAAAAGAAACCTTCTCTACCTTTTCCAAGACAGGACACAACAAAGGCCCTTTTCACATGGGCAAATTAGAGAACAAACAGACTTTGAAGTGGTACAATTCCACTCAGTACAAGGGGAAGGGGAAAGGGAAAGGGAAAAACAGGAAGAAATGGTAACTCAAAAAGGTGTACAAAACTATTGCTTTGATATTACTAATTTATCTAATATTTCTTTTTCCTGTGAATTAGAAAATGTTTTAAAGAAAGGCTTCTCATTCATTCCTGCCTGTAGTATGAATATAGGAACATTGTTAGTAGACTTCAGACTGTATTTGAGGAAGTTAAACTTAAGTTACATCATGCAGGATGTTTTAAAATAGATTACTACTAACAAAACCTTAGATGACAAGCCAAGTAAACCTAGTACTTTTAACTCTCCCCTTCAAACTACCCTTCAGGTCTTTCAAAGTATTTGCGAAAGGGAATTCAGAAAAATTAGTCATCGTGACTATAAAGAGAATCTTACCAAAGAAGAGTACAACGCATTACATAGCTTAAGCAAACACTTTGACATTAGAACTATGAAAGCAGACAAAGGTGGGAAAATTGTCATTATGAACACAAAGGATTATGAAAGTTCTTTAGAAGTGATGTTAGAAGATCTAGATACATATAAAAAGGTTAACTAAGGAGAAGTTAACCATAGTTACAAAAAGGTGGATGTCACATTGATATGTTCAGCCAAGGTGAAATTGACAATGAAAATTACAACTATTTATTGCTTGAACACCCAAAAATGGCATCCTTCTTTGGTACCCCAAAAATGCAGATGGACCAAAAAAATCCCCCACTCAGGCCAATAATTTCAGCTAAACATTCCAAAACAGAAAATATATATATTTGGTTAGATTATGTTCTTAAAACTATTGTTCAGAAATCTAAACATTATCTAAGAGATTCTTGGCACTTACTAGAAATTTTAAGAGAACTTGACATCACTGAAAAACAAATTTACTTCGGCACTTTGGATGTCAAGTCATTATATACTTCAATAGATCAAGAAAGGGGTGTTGAATATCTCAGAGAATATCTCACTAACCACACCGATTTCAGTGGTGGAAAAGTGAATATCATTTGTTGTTTGACGGACTTGGTTTTGAACAATAATTTTTTCAAATTCAACAAGTCTTTATACAAACAATTCTCTGGATTAGCCATGGGGGCAAGAGTAGCACCTGCATTTGCAAACTTATTCATGGCTAACTGGGAACTGAAGTTTTTAAATCAACATCCTAGTTATAAAAAAGTACAAACCTACTATAGATATATTGATGATTTGTTCTTTTTATGGACTGGTACTTATGAGGAATTTGTGGATTTGGTTAGTGACTTAAGTTCTACTACTGATTTTTTGGAATTCAAAATCAGTGGTTTTGGTGAATCTATCAACTATTAAGATTCACATTTGAGTATAGATAAGGAGAGAAACAAGTTTATGAGTAGTATCTATAGGAAACCAGTATTCGCTAATCAATATTTACACAAGGATAGTTTACATCCACAGCATATGAAAAAAGGAGTCATAAAAGGACAGATCATTAGGCTTAGTAGATTAACTTCTGACAATGACACTTTCAAAAAGGAAGTTCTGTTTTTGAGGTCGCTTTTTCTTTCTAGAGGTTATACCTTGAAATGGCTAAAGAAGATAGAAAGTGAAGTAATGGTACTAAGAAGGGGGTGGCTTCACCCATTTTGTATTCAACTGACACTATGGTAGGTCTAGTTATTGACAGTACATCAAACACATTGGAGACTGGTGTTTCTAAATATACGAGTGCTTTTCCTATACCTATAGTGAATGAAATGTGGCACATCAAACACATTATAGAGAACAATTGGAAAATAATACTTGGAAACAAAGAGTTAGTGGCGACAATTGGACTGAGACTTAGATTGACTTATAAAAGAGTTACTAACATCAAGTCAATGCTAGAATCAGGAAACAACAAAGTTAATATTTGTACAAGAACAGGTTGTAATAAGAAAGGTACTTATGCTTGCAGGACAGTAACACTTCCTTTATAACTTTAAGTCATTCCAACCAAACATTTTGGGCTAAAAACTACAATTGCAATAGTGAATATGTTGTTTACATTGCTATTTGTATGTCATGTGACAATTATTATATAGGAAAGACCATAAGAAGTTTGAAACACAGGATATATAAACACAATCTGGCTATTAAAAAGAAAGACAAAACAAATTCATTGGCTAGACATGCATCAGTATGTCTAGATTTTAAAAGATTCAATGTTTTTGTCTTGGAAAAGGTAGAGAAGGTTTCTTTTGTAGGTGATCTTAACAACATACTAGAATGCAAAGAAGCACTGTGGCAGTTATTTTTAGGTGCAGACAGTGCATCTGGATTAAATGAACCCATAAATTTAAAATGCTTTTTAGTTAACAGATAATATTGTTTAAATAAGTTTTTACTACAACTATTTTATTTAAAGAATATGTATTTTATACAGACACATAATGTTTATTTAATTAACTGTTAATTGTTTGAAGTCATTTCCTGTTTGACAATAGATTAGGATATAAAAGGAAGTTAGGGTAGGGTCATTTGTAAAAGTTTTTTCTGAAGAAGTTCACAGAATTAAAAGTGGATGAAAGCGCTGATATACTGTTCCAGAGTGGTTTTTGGATTTGTATCCTAGAACTGGTTCTTTTTGTGTTTCCTGGTTTAATTATTGAATTATGTATTAATACATACTCAGTAAATAGCTTACTTGAGTCTAACACAAACAGAGCTGCACCCTAAGAAATACAACTAACAGACTAAACTCCAAATGCATGTGTCCCCCAACACTAATGTAGCTGTAACTTAACAAAATATATCCAGCGGTCTAAAGTTCTAATGAATCCCTCACCTCAACCCCAACAACCAAGGAAAAATAACTAACAAATGGAGGGATGTTCATTTATCAGGCATGCAATCTAATAAGAATAGCAACAATAGGAAATAGAAGCCAAAATAAACTCACACTGAAAAAAAAAGTTGTGCACATGTTCAATCACCCACCATTGCAGTGTCACATGTCAGTTAGTATACCTCCCCAGAAACAAAATTCTAAACTGTGTCAAGAATCTAAATGGCAATACTCAGATCTGCTCTGAGCTAAAACAGAATGACATTAATTATACTGATCCCAAGGATATTGCCAATATCCTGGCAGATCGATTCAGTGCCAACTTCACCCCCCTCTCACCCCCTAAATGGCCCATCTCAATACCGGAAGATTGCCAAATTCTGGTAATAACGGCCACACAGGTAAAAATGCACTCTCCAAAGCTAAGAATACAGCATCCATGGGAACAGATGACATCCCGGGCTCTGTACTACATGAACTACAATATGAACTGGCACCTCACCTATGTGTCATGTTTAATCATAGCCTCACCTCAGGTTTCGTGCCCACTGAGTGGCACAGAGCTACAGTTATCCCACTCCACAAGGGGGGGATCTACCTTGGATCCCAGAAACTACCATACCATAAGTCTGACAAGCCTTATCTGCAAGGCCATGGAGCATATTATCATGGAACTTATAAGCAAAGACATTGGCAACCTTCAAACACTAGACCTCACCCAGTTTGGGTTTGGGAAGGGCCAATCTTGTCTCCTGAACCTGATTGACTTCTTCAAATCAGTCTCCAGAGCCATGGACAAGGGTAAGGTGGTCCACACAGCCTATCTAGACCTTGCCAAGGCCTTTGACACCATCCTCCACTCTAGAATCATAGATAAACTTACTAAGCTGGGCATTAATCCCTACGTCACCCAATGGGTTGCTAACTGGCTTACTGATAGAACCCACACTGTAAAAGTAGCTGACTCCAAATCCAGCTCCAGACAAGTGACAAGTGGAGTACCTCAGGGTTCAGTCCTGGGACCGCTCTTGTTTGGCATCTACTTCTCTGAAGTACAGGCGAACACTAAGGGACTCTGTCTAACAAAGTTTGCAGATGACTGCAAACTGGGAGCCATTTTTGAATCCCCAAATGATGTGGATACACTACAAAAGGGCCTTACAGAAACAGATGCTTGGTGCCAGAGCCATGGGCTCAAGCTCAATGCCAAGAAATGTATAGTTATCCCCTTTGGGAAAAAAACATGTATCCATGAATTACCATTTAGGTGGCAGTACACTAAACACCGAAAGTGTGATAATAGACTTAGGGACAGGTGGACAGTGGTCTCACCTTCGATAACCACATCCCCACAACAGTCAGGAAATCCTTCTATGTGGCACACCTCATCACTAAGGGCTTTTCATCCAGAAAAAAGGAGGTAATTGTGCCACTGTACTCATCCCTCATTAGACCCATTATAGAATACAATGCCCCGTTTGTTATGTAAATCTCAAGACATCTGCAACAACTGGAAAGGCCGCAGAAATACCCCACTAAAAGAATCACAGGCCTAAAGCAGCTGCCCTATGCTGACCACCTTAAAAAACTCCAGCTATACTCTGTCACATATTGTCTACTCAGAGGTGATCTCTGCTTAACATACAAAGCCATGTCAAACCCAGAGCTGTTGGACATGCTACACTTAAAGAAATCCCAATCCCTCAGAGCCACATGCTCCAGAGATCTAAACCTTGTCATCACAATAAATAAAACATGCTGGAGGGATAGATTCCTGACGAAGGGACTCCCCAGACTCTGGAATAGATTGCCCATACATTTCAAGCAGAGTGCCTCTTTGGCCCTCTTCAAAAGAAACCTTGATGATTGGATAGGAGAAAGGAAATTCACCCCGGGGATCACGTCAGTCGTCTTGCTAGACAGGGTTCCAGGGAAGTAAATAGTGTGGGAAGAAATAGTCAGGGAATTGTTATGGCTAGGCTTGTATAGGCCCTAGGGCTGATAGCCTAGTATGAACCTATGAACCTATGAACCTATGCCTAGTAGGTTACTATAGGCTATAGATATGTGTGTGTGTGTGTGTGTGTGTGTGTGTGTGTGTGTGTGTGTGTGTGTGTGTGTGTGTGTGTGTGTGTGTGTGCGCGTGTGTGTGTGTGCGCGTGTGTGTGTGCGTGTGTGTGCGTGTGCGTGTGTGTGTGTGTGTGTTGCCCTCAACCCATCAAAGATATTTCTCATGAATTTTATGAATTATAGTGAAACAATTTAGGTAGACAGCACAAAGCAAATAAATATCAACACTGTGCAAAGGTGCAGTGGTATGAATTCTCTTCTCACATTCACAATTTTTCTGGCAGAATTCTCTCTAGCTCTGAAGCAATTGTAAAGACAATTTTTGTTTGGCATCACAAGGGGAAGAAGGTAATCTTCTATAGTAAAATCAAAGATCCCTAATCCATGTAGTGCTTATTAGGCGTAAATAAACCCCTCTGGGCATGTCAAATATACTAATTAGTTCTCAACACATTATACTTTCTGAATCACTCAATTTGCATGATGAGCAAAGGAGGTGAAGCTAGGGTAGGGCCTACACAATACACAGTAGAGGGGATTAAGAGTTTGGCAAAGTAATGCCTTCAAGTGGGCCTTATTAACAGTACAGGTCAGTCAGTGATGTGTTAAAGATCCAGTCTTATACAACTCACTTTGAACGGGTGTGTTACATAGGTGACACTTACAAATCTTTTACAGTTATATCCACTGGGAAATATAAGTAAACTCTGATCTGCATATTGGCCATGGCATCTAAAATTTATCAGACATGCCTGTGTAGACATTCCAGACATGGGAGAAAAATCTCTGACAATGAGAATGTGAGAATGGTAGATACAACAATGTGAAGATTGATTTACCCATTAAGCATATGTTCAAAATAGTTAACAGTAGCTTGAGTTATGCCATGCTTTAAGACACCCAATGTACAAACAGAACACAATTAGTACCTTACAGAAATGTTATGAGTATGCCATGCAAATCTTGGATTTATCCCCTCCTTCATTTTCATTCTCAAATCTCACCAGTCCTCCAATTATCAAGCTGAAATATGAAAATAAGAAAAACACATTCACAACCAAATGTATTGTAATGCAAATTTCCACTGCAGATCTAAAATAATTTAAAGTGCAATATACTCCAATCCTAGTAAATGTTTATGTTTAGCAAGCTAATGGTGTGCACATTGTTTTCTAATGTCATTAAGCCAGGGTTCAAATCCTATCAGAGTGTTATTTTCCTAAAAGACTGAAAATGTGTAGCCAAATGAGTAACCTCTCACACTTCAAATTTTTTACATGTATCGATTTCATGTGTCTCATGGGTGTAGTGCAATGTGACTCCTTAAGTGGCTAAGATATTTGTGCATCGGTAATGACTTCTGTTTTAATGGCAGTCTTGAGTACTAAAACCCCTTCATCATGCACATCATATAGATATTCAGAGTTTGAAACATTATCCCTTAGCAAAAGTCACAGAAGTTGATGACATATGGTAGCCCAAAGGATTTATGAAAAAAGTGATGTAGGTTCATGTTCAAACTCTGTGCAACAGTTGGCATTGAGCATTGTGGCTGGTCATCAATGCCCCGTAGGAAATGTTAATACTCTTTCCATTGCAAAAATTGTAAACTTCCTATGCATTCATAAAGACTTAGCCATAGCTCATGCAAAAGAGCAGGATTTTGGTGCATGTCAGTTAGCATATTGAGCATATTGGGCATAGACAAAATGAATTTCAGAAGCTTAGTTCCCCTCTAACTTCCTTAATAGTTCATTGTGTCAATGATGTGTATACTTCATTACAGTGTCAAAGCTGCAGGGCATTAATCCATACAAGGAAGAGCATAATATTAATTAATTTTATGTAAATATATATATATATATATATATATATATATATATATATATATATATATATATATAATATGTTGAATGTGCCCTACTGCTAAGCAAATGCCTAAAAGGAAAATATGATAATGTTTCTTAATCTGTAAGGCTTTCCATGCCTCAGGCTCATTGTTGTCATTTGGTTTGTATGTCTCTGTTTATTGCATTTCCATAGTTGCTTTTCCATTCTTACACACGTATCCTGTTATCAGTTGACATAAGTCCTTAATGGCACCCATAATATAGGTGCATTGGTGGCTTTCAAAGTAAATACACAAATCAAGATGTTGACTGTGGCTTGCAGGGGTTCAAGTCCATCTTTCATTATAGACTTCATTACAAATATATATTTTGTCTATAGACAATGTTTACTGTGTGAGCACTTCATCACATATACTTTTGAATACAGTCACATGTGTATTAAGGAAAAATGTCTGTGTACACTAAAAAGACATTGATGCAGTCAGGAATTGTGACTTCAAAATGTAACAGCTTCTCTTCTCACATTCACCCATTATGTGATGTTAAGGTTATAATTCATTACTGTGTATAGTACCCATGATAATGCTATCCCTGTGTGCCTAAGAATACTATTCCCAAAAGTATTAAAAACAAATGTCTGTCCACAGGGTCTATATCAAATATATTTGCACAGGGTCTATATTACCTCATCGAAAAGGCTAAACATTGAATGCCTTTTCATCAACCCATAAACATCAAACAGCCATTTATGCAAACAGCCAATTCAGTGATTTTTTTTCCTAGGGAAAAAAAAAAATCACTTGGCCATCATTGTGAATTTTTGCTTTTTCCCCACTGTTGTACAATCTTGGAGTTGGTATATTTAGTTATGGGGATTTGAGGGGTGAAACCCCCCACATTGAAATGTTTGAAATGGTGTGCCATTTCTGACTGGGCCAAGCAATTTTTTTCCTAGGAAAAAAATCACTGAAGTGCCTGTTCATATAAATGGCACACACTACACACTTCCACACAAATGGCTTATAAACAGAAATCTCTTTTTCTCTTTTTCTGTAGTCAGGATTTATGCAATGATTGGCAATGAGCAGCCAAACCTACTGCTAGTTCTTGTCACGTGGCAAAAGCTAAGAAACTTCATATGCATACGCTAAGACTTTGCTACTAGTTATGCAGCTGAGCTTAGGAGTATGGCATGCCAGTAAGCAATTCTGACAGAATGAAAATATTGTATGCTGATTCTGTTCTCTGTAAATGTCATGGCTCAAACTATAACTGATATGAGGAGTCCATTCCACTGCACTTGGTGCATTGCAGTTCGTCACTGAGAGTGGGATTGTCTCACATTTTCTTTCTTATTCTGAAACTGTATGCATTGTACAGGTGCACTTAATACTATATTTGTTTACTGATACAAATGCCTGCAATATTGCCTTCAGTTACATTTATACTTTGATATTATTTTGTAGAGTTTATACATCTAACAGTAACTTTTCACTGATGAACACACAGTCACTGTAACAGTAAATCATAACTTACTGCCAACAGTGGATGCAGCATTGATGTGGGGGATATTAATTAGGGAAGCATGGGTTGTTCCTATCACCTACTATCCTGCTGTATCCATATGTCATCACCTTTGTGATATCCTTTATGAAGACTTACTTTACCTGTGACTTGTCAGGTACATGACAGAACAAGTTCATCTGTGACTTCAACTGATTCAGCATTGAGGTGGATTGTATGACTTACTCAATCATGAATTACATTCCAGTAATGTGTACTTAGCATCAGTGTTACATGCACACACCCACATATGCACACACACACACACACACACACACACACACACACACACACACACACACACACACACACACACACACACACACACACACACACACACACGTAAGAGGCTGGGAAGAACAAAAAATGACACTACTTTTTATGTGCATGACACTTGGCATCAAGCAACATTTCTACTCATATTTAGGTAATAGTAAGTGACACTTCATGTCATGGGGCAAAAACTGATCAGAATTTACCTTCAGCCACATTCATATACTAACCCTTACATGAATGTGCTTAGCCTTGAATGACTGAAAGCAATAATGATATAAGTATGAGTAGACAGTTATTATTATTATAACTGTAACAGCTTCCATGGTTCAATATATTCCTAATGTGATGTTCAGATTATCAACATAGTATGCTGTGGTTTGTGACCCCCCTTCCCCCCATTACTGGTGTCTGTTTCACAAAACACATCTATCACTCTTACATAATGTGTAGTTTCTGACAGCTATGCTGTGACTTCTACTATGGTGTACGTAGCTAGTGAACAAGTCTAGAAACTGTGAGTTAAATTACCAGATGTTGAAATCCGCAGTTGTGCACGTTATTTCAGTGTGTAAAAAAGCAGTTGGTGACATACAGGAATGGCTTTCTCAATTGATGTGATGTGTGCAATTCTATATACCTGTAACACATTCACAGGTGAAGAGTTTTGATCCCACAAGTGTTGTAATCCCTTTTAAGTAAGGCCATATGCAATCACACACATTGGTCATGTTATCCTTTCAAATGTGGTCTTTGTGATGACTCTAGTGTGACTTCTTCTATGGCAGTGATAGTACACATGTCTAGAGAGTATGTGAGCTAGATAGGCAGGTGCTTGAAGATGGCAGCATGTACCTCATTTCAGTGTATGAAAAAGAAATCGGTAACATGCAGAAATGTTTTTTTTCAACAGATGCAATATGTGCAAGTCTACACAATTGTAGTATGCTCACAGATTCACAGATGTATGGTTTTGATTCTCCACGTGCTATAATACCTTTAAAGGAATGCCATATTCATTCATACACACTGGTCGTGTTACGCCTTCAAATGTGTTCATTCTGACAGCCCTTGTTTAACTTCTTTTCTGACATTGGTGGTAGGTGCCTAAGTCAAAAGAATGTGAGTTAGATAGGCAGAGGTTTGAATCCAGTGAGCTGTATTTTGTATCAGCTTGTAAACAGCAGTCGGTAACATGCAAGCATGACTTTCTAACCAGATGTCTTGTGAGAAATCATAGTAATATTTGATGGGTGGAGGCTTTTGATCCCCTAAGTGCTGTAGTCCCTTGTAAGCATGTTCAGTTTCACAAGGAACATTTTGTATCTTCCATTACATGACAGTCAGCAAAGAGCAACATTGGTACTACAGGTTGGTAAATTATAATTATCATTCCCATTCTATGGCAAAACCTGCTGAGAATTTGCCTAAAGTCACATAGCTATACTAATCATCATGGTATGGAGCTTAGACTCAATGCAAGGAAGAAAACAGTAGTGATATATGCATGTGACGAAATTTATTATATTAACTGTCACAGCTTCCAGAGTTTAATGTACCCCAGATGCGATGTTCAGATTGTCTGTATGGTTTGTTGAGGCTTGTGACTTACCAATTACTGGTGTCTGTTGCACAATGCTGATTTGTCAGTCTCCATAATGTTGTCACATTCCCTTAAAATGTGTGCTTTGTAACATCTATTGTACAGATAGTTCTGTGGTGTCACTTGCTAACACACAGGTTCATTGGTTCATAGGTTGGTACTAGGCTATTGGCTCTAGGGCCTATACAAGCCTAGCCATAACTATTCCCTGGCTATTTCTTCCCACAGTATTTACTTCCCTGGTCATGTGAATGTGAGTTATGTAGGCAGGGATTTAAATCCAGTCTGCTATACATTGCAGCCCTGTGTAAACCAATTACTGATAGGCAATACTGACTTACTGCATGGATATGGTCTGACAAAGTTTACTTGGATATGACATTTTTGCAGGGGGAGAGGTTTGCTCCACCAAACTGATTTGCTCACTTTTAACCATGCCCATATTAATTTACACACACTGTACTGACCTTCCTCCATAAGTGTGATTTCTGACAAGAGCTCCATAGCTTTTTTATGTGGTGTCATTAGATAGTGCACACCTTAAGGGACTGTGAATTAGTTAGGAAAAGTTAAAATCTCCAGAGATCTCACTTGTGAAACACTAACAACTGTCACTATCCTATTGCAATAATGTCATCTAAGCATAACATGACAGATTCCATGTTCACTAAAATCATGAATTGATTTATGCATTTGGGTGGTAGCTTTTACTCCCCACCTGTTTTATATAATGTTTTCTTTTGAGGTTTACATTCTGCTGCATCATTTTAACTTTGCATTTCTATGTGTATTCACAGCTCTTCAGAACCCCTTCTGTTATTGAGTACTATATTACATCCATGAACTTCCCCCACATCAATCACTGCTAAAAGAACTTCCACAGCTGAATTTAAGTGACATTTCTAAAAGCAACAATATCTTCAGTTATAATTAATATGAGGCAGTACCCAAGTATCCAATGAAACTGCTGACGTTTCTTTTGAGAAGTAGATACTTCTTCCCCTCACATTTGTATTAGAGTGGTCTGTACTGTAGTAAGAAACTGATGGAAGGCCCCTAGACCTTATGTTTCAGTGTAAGCTAATTTAACACATTAGCATATTCTGCTTTCATAAATCAAAGCTTCCCTGATCAAAGCAATTCCCTCAGCCATTAACTTCTACTGACACTCTTCCAAACTGCAAAAAAATAAAAATAAAAAATACTACAGCAGTGACTGGCCTCCAAATGAGGAAAACTATTACTAGAACAGCAGTGTTCTGGTAAACTTAGCAGACCTCAGGTAAATCCTGCTCCCATAAAAAAATAAAATAAAACAAATGCTGTGACTCACCTCAGTCCATACATATTCTACCTCATTGTTAGTTTTCGTAAAAAAAATCTGATTGGCAGCAACTGTATTCCATTGAATTAACTGGTTACCCCTTCCCCTAACTCTGTTGGTCTCCAGCTAGTATAGCTGTTGTGGCTCCAGGTTTAAAATCACTTTGCTAAACAATGACCTAAGTGCTAATCTGTGACCCAAGTGGCTCTAAAACTTCATAAATTGTTTCTGGGATAGACTCTAAGGGAGGGGCCACTTCATTTCTCTTATTGTGGTCAGCCTCACGCAGCTCCACTACCCTACCCCCATTTCCAAAATAACCCTCCTGCACTACTTACCTTGTCCCCTCCCTCTTTCAGTGTAAACCAATAGACAGCTATCCTATAACTTCCTGTCCATGCATTCACAAATTCCAGCCTTCAACCAAGCACAGCCTCACTTACATTCTCTCTAACCATGCTTACAACCATAATCATGCCCTCTCATTTTCTTAAAATACTTGTTAACATCTTACTACCACCTTCTACATCACTCACATTATAGCCCATCCAGCAGAACAAACTCATCTGAAAACAAGTATAAATTCACTTCACCTTTGTAGAATCTTTTTATCATACCACCCTATAGATTACTTTAAAAACAAAATCATACACGACAATCCCATAACTCAAATGCCTATCATCAATGTCAAAACAAAATACAAATGTATATTCCTCCACCATAATTTTACATAAATGATCACATTTGGGTCTATATTACCTTATAAAAAAATGTCTTCATCAAACACCTCTTTGTTGACCAATAAGCAACAAACTTCCAAATCTCCAAATGGCCACTTCAGCAAATTTTTTTCCCAGGGGAAAAATCACTTGGCAAACCAAAAACCAAACAAACTTTGCACCCTACAAAGTGGAGGGCTTCACCCCTACAACCCCCTAACTAAATATACCAACTCTGAGATCACACTATAGTGGGGAAAAGGGCAAATTTCCGATGATGGCCAAGCATTTTTTCCCCTGGGAAAAATTTGCTGAAGTGGCTGTTCGAAGATTTGGGAGTTTTCTGTTTATTGGTCAATGAAGAGGTGTTTTATGAAGATGTTTTTCAATAAGGTAATATAGACCCATGACATCCACCCCCACTCAGTGATCTACCTCCAGCGCTACGACTCTAACTCAGCTTGAACCACTGTAAAACTAACAGAGTTACAAGAACTAAAAATAATATTCCTACTATGTTAACCATGTTGTCACTGTTTTGTATTATTTACTGTACTTGCTATTGTCATTATAAGTAATCACTGTTATTTTGAGTGGAGCTCTTCTCCCCTCTCCTCCTCTGAAATAGGGTTTCATGCTCAGTTGGAATTTCCTGGTAAAGAAATGTAATCATGCAATTTCATCTATTTATTTATTTATCAGTGTAAAAGGTGATAATTTGGAAGCCCTGTAACTGTGTTTTGTTTGCCTGATATCACCTAGTTTTTCCCTGAGGTGTATTTGGCAGGCATTTCTTTCCTGCATCCTCCGTTAACATCCCTTACTTATTCCCTATTTTGGAGAGTCTATCCTTGAAAAAAATGAGGAGTGCAAAGCCAAGTATGTGAATTTTGTTTCCCTGATATCAGATAGTGTATTTCCATTACATTTATTTGGCAACCACCTCTTACCTGAGCACTCTGTTGGAATGCCTTGCTCATTCTATATTCTGGTGAATAAATTATTTAACAAAGTCAGGGATTCAGATATAGGTATATACATTTTCTTTGCTCAGTAGCAACTGTGCTGTACTCTAGAAATATGTTATCACACTCAACTTTGCTCTCAGCACTTTTGTAACATACACTGCTACTACAGTGGTCTGGAGCATACCGGTGACATTGGCAGGGGTTCAACCTCATCCCTAGTTTTGCCTGTTTTGGTACTCTCATTTATTATCTTCCCCAGAATGTTAGCTATTCTGCCATGAGCATGTACAATATGTAGGTTACGAATTTATTTACTGGGATTCTTACAGAAGTGTGCTGTGATGGCCATTTGTAAGATGTGTCATTAATGGCTATGTAAGTGATCAGTGTATGCCTGCAAGAATTTGTGATGTGATCTGATGTGATGTGATGTGGATGATTTGCATCATAGGTTCACTAGCTACCCTTGTTTAGGTGCTTGTATAATACATTGTAATTTGGAAGTTATGGTTCCACTTCCCCTGAGGTGTATAACATGCTCTATTTTATTGCAGTCCACCTGCACATATGAAACAGTATTGAAGGTATATGTTTTATGACTGCATTGAATTAATTTTTTTCAGCCCTACCATTCTTGCTATTCCTGTGTTTTTAAGAGGGGACTGCATGAATGAGAACATAGTTGGTGGTTCAGGGATACTAAAGCTATTTAAATAATAGCTTAGTGAGCGAGTGAGTGACTGCCTTGAATTTATTATTTTTTTCAGCCCTGCTGTTCTTTTTGTTCCTGTGCTTTTAAGGGGGCCGTGTGCAGGAGAACATCACTAAAGTTCCATGGATTCTAAAGCTATTTAAATATTAGCTTAGCAAATGTCTGCATGTCATGCAAGTGATGCAAAGACATTGACAGGCGTCTTGCATTGAAGTATGACATGTGCGACATGCGCAGGAGGTGCAGCGGTGTGGAATGATAGTTGGATTATTAAGTGTAATTTTGCATCCTTTAATTTTATTTTATGGACAGGCTTACCAATTTATGGCTGAACTCTTTGTATAGGAAAAAGCCCTGTTTCAGTCCTATTACTGCCTCCTGTATAGTGTAACATCTCAGAATATGGTAGATTTGCTTGCCAAAAGATGTACCAAATGTATAGAATTTAAGGATTTGGCTTTTGAAGTTGATAATTTAAGAAGGGAGAACTCAGTTCTGGCTGCAGATCATCATCTGTTAGATAATGTCGAGCCAACCCTGAACATGTGGGCTTGAATGAACATAAAGAGATTAATAATGAGTTATTTTTAACTATCATAGGTAGTCAAACAGATCTTAATGATTATAATATGGAGTATAGTTTTGCACACTGCTCCTTCTCTACATGCAATGCATTCACGTTTAATAAATTATTACAAATGATGGTGGGGTTCAAACTGAATTTACACCCTGTATGAATACATATATAACATCAGATACTCAAGCAACAGTTAGAATAGTTAATAGTGAATGAACAGATGGTAAAGGTAACACAAAGAAGAAGAGAAGAGAAAAGGGGAGGCAGATTTTGAGGTTCTCTGTCAGACTGACTCTATTTTAAACAGACAGTTTAAGAGAAGAGCCATAGCTGGAAAATTTAGGGCAGTTTTAGAGAATAATAGAACTGAGTTTAGTCAAACAGCTGGAATATTAGTCTTTGGAGATTGAATTATTAGGAAATGTATAAGACAACTGGGTAGTACTGACAGAGAGAAAGTCACTGTTTCCAGTTTGGGTGATAGTAAATTACAAGATATCATAAAAGGTCTAGAAACATTATTAGCCAAGAGCTCTACTTATGAAGCAGTTACAATACATGTAGGTGTTAATGATCTGACAAACACTCCATTATTCCATATGTATGGTATAGTCAGGAATATAGTGGAGCTATGTTCTAAAAACAAGGTTAGTGTATGTTTCTCTGAGATTCTTCCCTTTCCTGGATGTCAAACTATATTTTTCTAAAGCTTTATTATTTAACAGATGGTTAAGAAGTTTTTTCAATCAGCAAAAACAAAAACCAAAGCCAAAGCAAGAGACAAAAAATCCACCAGCAATAGCGTACTTCAGTTTTAATGCCCGCTTTCGTCACAAGACTTCCTCAGAATGCAAGGAAAATCACTTCAAACAACTCTTAAATACACACATTAATTACGTAAATACAATTGACAATCAATTAAAATTAATTAATTTAATAAAACACAAACGCTTACAAATACTGTTAAAAATGTGTAGGTTTGTTAAATAAGCAAAACCCTAGTGTCACTCCCCGGGATTCATGAACCTTGCGCCAGGCGCCCGCATAGCGTCGGTGTTATAAAGCCAAATATGGCCACCGAGCGATTCAGGTATGAATCAATCCACGTGCAC